>NC_143228.1:5151515-5454545 GCF_030267445.1 Bombyx mandarina | reverse complement strand
TGCAAAAAGAACAAAATTGCCACAATTTTTTTCTCAACTCCAATGCACAATATACAAAATAGTATGCATAAATCCGATTTGTCTAAATCCGCTTTCCTACGTTACGTAAGACATCACAACTCGCAAATGTAGGACGCGCACGCTATACAATCCTTTCTTTCTCTGTTTAACTTATAATATATGAGCTGGGGTTATGCGAAAGCAAATTACATCATCCTTTACAATTGAATCTAAATTGTCTGAGAATTTTTATTTTATTAGCATGAGATTGAGCCACCTTCGCATATGGGCGTCATGCGAGACTTTAAAAAAGTTTATCACACATTGCCGCTAGGGTACCGAATGTAATTCATCGGCTACGTGTAGACATACAATAAGAGATATGTATACATAGCCCACTGAGCTTCTCGCCGAATCTTCTCAGTGTGTCACGATTCCGATCCGGTGGTAGATTCTGCAATGCGCTGCTCTTGCTAGGGTTAGTGTTAGCAAATTCTCTCAAGTTGAGCCCGTAAGCTCATCTATCCTTCCGGACGTAGCTGGAATAGCCTCTTAGGCTACCAGCAAATAGGCAGGGAAAAGTATGCACATATAGAAGAAAGGCGCGCCTCTACGATCGCATTGTTTCAAAATAGGACCTTTTGTGAGTCCGCACGGGTAGGTACCACCACCCCACCTATTTCTGCCGTAAAGCAGTAATGCGTTTCGGCTTGAAGGGTGGGGTAGCCGTTGTAACTATACCGAGATCTTAGAACTTACATCTCAAGGTGGGTGGCGCATTAACGTTGTAAATGTCTATAGCCATAACCACTTAACACCAGGTTGGCTGTAAGCTCCTCCACACATACAAGCAATAAAATAAATAAAAAGTTGCAATTCTTTTGTTTTAGACTTAAAGCTGGACAAAACGTTTCGTATTTATTATATTACAATTGATTTCTTGCCACTCATAATCAAATTCACATAGCAACATTAAATTCACACGAACGTATTACGTTCGCTAACACTGTAACTAATTAATTTATTGAACTCAAAGTACGATAAGTCGTGCGATAAAATTAATGTAACCAGCCGAAAAGCAATAACAGTATTTCGTTGTTGAACTAACAGCAAAGCCACAAAGCTTATGTGATTTAACGTTTTCGCGTAAGCGTGTCGTGTCCGTCACGTGCCCGTGTAGGTTGCATGCGGAGGGCGTGTAGCCGCCGGAAAGCGGATTCATTGCCATATGACTGGTTGTATTTCTGTAATTACGAGGCTCCCGGTACCGACTTTGTGGAAACTTTTCAATGATAACGCGCCATGAATTGTTTATGTGATGCTAGTTTGATTTTATGTACTCGCCGACTGTGTACAACCATCCTTCACTCGGAACGTAGCAGTAGTGTTTTGTTTTGCGTTTCTCTGGATATGCACTGCGGGGATTCTACGTTGTGCAATAAAATTAAAATTTAGAATTTCATGGCTTTAGGTGCTAGTCGCGTTGTGCCTATGAGCCCCGGAAACCATTCTACATTAGGCCGATGAAGTTCACTTTTGTGCTAGAAATCACACATATATGCATATACCCCATGATACACAGTTCATTATACCCTTTACATATGAACACATTTTCCTCGCCCGGAACATATACCCACAGTCGGGAACATGCAATGTAATTAACCTGACATAATAGCCGGTTATTAAGCAATTCAGCCCCAACATGGCGGACGCTTTCTGTCATGAACTACATTATGTATAACTGTGTATCTTTTCCCGCACATAAGTAATCGTGTAACTGTAAATATACTTGAGTTTTCCAATTTGCATGCGAACCGGAGTAGACGCTGGGAATTTTATTACGGCTGTGCAAAGACAGAGTTGTATTTTAATTTTTCAAATGCTTAGTCATAATTATATTTACATAATATCGTTTTGAATATGACGCCATAATATATCAAAATATTCATAAATACATTCCTCACATTCAACAGGATTAAAACAGCTCAATCCGTGCCTATTATTATTAATATACCTAATAAAATATACGTATGATGAAATCCAATAATGTATTTTTAGTTCCCATATTTCAGGTTTAAAAAATTTGAATATCCCAGAATCTACATTCTGTCAATATTCACATTTAAATTGATAAATTCTAAAAGAAAAAACAACCTTAAAACAACATTTCCAAAATACATTAACAATAAATAAATAAAACTACAGTCAGACACCGCTTTGTTTTGAATCTTTAAGTAGAACATAATTTAATCTTTCCAATGATCTTCCGATTCATGTGAAGAGCTTAGTTGAAACATAAACATTGTTTGTGGCTTGTGATAGAATTTTAATTCGACTAGAGGTCCCGCAGTAGTCGAAATTCGACTATAATTAATTGGAATTGTAAGTTTGTACACTATTATGATTGTATTTTATACTTCTATAATCACAAATTTCGCCAAGACTATACTATAAAAAATATTAACAAAGACAAACAATATTTAATCTATTCTCAATTTGACAACAGACGTCAAGAACAAAAGTTTGACAATAAATAGTATGCATGCGTGTGTGCGTCAAATACATGGTATGTAGTGTGTGTAATGTTTTCTTTATTGATTTAATGTATCTTTTATGCATTATTTTAAGAAAATATTAGCATTGTGCGCTTCTTCTCTATATTCTCTATAAGTATGGAAAATTTCATACTTCTCCGTCCGCGCAATTTTCGTAAAAAGGGATACAAAGTTTTTGCTTCACGTATTAATATATAGATAATTTGCTATTAATTGAAATCAAATGAATATTAAGTCATTATCTGAACATAATGAATGTGTACTCGTAAAAATTACCAGACCGTTTTACGGTTTTGTAGTTCAATAAGCAACGAATAAGATTTAAAAAAAAACTGCGATAAGCTCATTAAAAACGTAATTGTAAAACTTTGTATTTATTTAATATTGATGTTCAATTATTTTTTTAGGTTCATGAATGTTCCAGGTATGATTTTGGTATATAATCACACACTCACCAAAATATTACCAGGAATTATGACAGACCTAGGGAATCATGTAAAGATTTTTATCAAATATATGTTATTCAAAATCTAACATTGAAATAAACTTACAAAAACACCGCTCTTAAAATGTAACAGTGCGAGAGAAAGTTAAATATTCCTATACGTATTCTCTGTTCGTTCGGCTATAAAATTTAACTTTAGAACGAATTTTGATGACACGAATCTTTTTTTGTACGAAACAATAATATTAATTAAATTAGAATAAAATATTAAAACAGGCAGAGTCTTTATTATAATCAGGCTTTTCATTCGAACAAATCATTTGCTTAATGGTATTTTATAGCAAATATGTTATGATTAGTTACGTAAGTCAGTGCGTGGGTATCTAAATATAAATGCGAAATCACATATCAAGTCATTAAGGTTCTACGATGGCCCAATTCGGATGCAGCTAAATCTCTCGGCATTCGTGTTAATGTTAATGCATTTTATATTGGTTCAATTGAGAGTACCGACGGCTCGGTATGCCGGTAATGTGCAGTGACGCGATGTGTGGGCGTTTCGCGGGAACGTATTAGGGACGCAGGGAATTGATAACTGCACACTACGAAGAGTCGTTTACAGCAAATAGCTTTACAGTGACTACTAGAGGGAAAAAAAATGTTTTGTCTATAAATTTTTCCTGACAATAAACAGTTTACATAATAAACTAGCTTTTGCCCGCGACTTCGTCCGCGTGGAATAAATAGTTCACAAATAATGCATTATTTTAGAACAAATTTGGTTAGCATAAAAACGTTACAGTGAGCAAACCTTAACATATAGACATATGCTGTCGCGAACTTTTTTTAGATCTTTTAAAGGGGAACAATTCTTATATACATTATTTTAGCGAAACTTTAACCGTTTTTACAGCGCACGCAGCGGACGCTCTCAAAAGGGAAAAAACCTGATTTTGAAACATTCTTTATTGGTGCCCCTCTTGTATTGGTCTTAGCGTGATGTTATATAGCTTATAGCCTTCCTCAATAAATGGGATATCTAACCCTGAAATAATTTTTTAAATCGGACCAGTTAGTCCTGAGATTAGCGCGTTCAAACAAACAAACTCTTTAGCTTTATAATGTTAGTATAGATATAGATAAACAATAACGCTAAGTTTAAAAAAATATGCACAGTAGGTTTGGCTGACTGTCACTACTCATCATCAAATGAGTCGAAATAAAATCATATATTAACAGTACACTGTTGCACATAGGCCTCTCCAATTGTAAGCCACTGAGCACGATGCTCGACTTCTTTCATCCCAACCTTGCCAGCCACCCCGCATATGTCTTCACTCCACTGAGCCTGAGGGCGTTCTTACTTCACTTCTTCTTTTTTTTTATTGCCCTTGTAGGCAGACTAGCATACGGCCCACCTGATGGTGAGTGGTTACCGTCGCCCATGGACTTCAGCAATGCCAGGGGCAGAGCCAAGCCGCTGCCTACAAATAGCTTCTTTCAATACGTTTACCAGTTCGCGGTCTCCACTTAAAAACACGGACAATTATCAGTAGGCAACAAAATCATGCCTTGTGCTAATTCAAAGTCCACCAATACATTCTGAAATGCCTTGATGCATGATGCCTTCAATGTGATTTACCATACCCGATCCTGTAGACCGAATGGTAAACAGTCGACGTCGCCCAAAACACGTCACTACGGATCCTCCCGATCCATTAACGGCACTTTTAGGTACCACAAGCACCGATCACCGTCCTCGTCGAACCCGTCGCTTGCGACGAAGGGCTCGACGAGCGAATTAACCCATAGACAGCCCACTGAGTTTCTCGCCGGATCTTCTCAGTGGGTCGCTTTTCCGATCCGGTGGTAGATTCTGCGAAGCACGGCTCTTGCTAGGGTCAGTGCTAGCATCACTCCGGTTTGAGCCCTGTGAGCTCACCTACTAGTTAAGGCTACGCTCAAATAGCTTCTCAAGGCTACCAGCTTAGGTAGGAAAAAAGGTGATGTTTAAACTGTCTCTCTCTATTAGCCTTTGCAGCTTAATTCCGTCGTCATATGTTCGTAATTAACACGGTACTGCGATCTCCGAAAGCGAAGCTGAAGGGCAGGTCATGCGCATTGCTGGCACCGCCGAATGCAATCGTGCGTTTAGGGCCCACATGCCGGCGAATTCCTTGGAAGGCGATGAATAACTCATTGTCCGTTCCATCGTCCGTCCGTCGTGACGCACGATTCTTGGAAACAACGTTGCAAAGCAGAAAGTGACCGAGATAGTTGACCCGGAGATTTTGATACACATTTTGTTGTCATTCAATTGGCTGTCAAAAACTATATTTATATCTATACTATTAATATATAAATCTACAGTGGTTTTTACGGATGTTCCGTTATAACTACTGAACCATGCATCCGATTGACTTGAAACTTGGTATCCATGTAGAAAATATATGTACTTAATTGATAGGATAATATTTATATGAGTATTAGACTCTCTAATAATAATAATGACAATAAATAACAATGTTAGTTTTAAATGCCAGCGAAGCGGGCGAGTACGGCTAGTCCTATATATTTTTGAAACTTCATTTAATTAATTCTCAAAATATGAATATCACTGTTATCAGAACTCACAGAATTAGCAGCATGTCGTACGTTACATAATTATACACATAAATAGCTTATCAATCAAACGAACGTATTGAATGGACGGCTCAAAACGAAGATTACCTGTGGCGAGCCTTAAAAGGAAAACATTGGCGAAACGTCTCGGGGACCTTAACCTCATAACGACGTCATCACCGATTCCCACAGTTCGCGGACTACATACGCCGACAGAGTGCATCGGTGCACTAATTAGGATGCACCGTGTGACATCGTGCGTCGGCATCGGACACCGAACAACTGAATATTCGCACACGGACTATTGTGATACCATTTTATGGTTTCGGCGTGCCTTTATACAGCCTAGTTAGTATTCTAAATTGATATCGCGGAGGTTTTTTTTTCGTACCACTAAACGTCGTGTCGCAGCAATAAAACGGAATAAGGCCGTTAGCAAAAATTGTGTGATTCACAGACAACAAGGAACAATTACGATTTATTAAAACTCGTACGGAATATTGTGATGTCTCAATTAGGCACGACGTTTTGTTTCTACGTTCGTTGGTAATTGGTAGTTATTTTAAGACGTGATTTTAATAGAGAATTCGCTTTTTAACATTCGTATGCTAGTGAAATAACAAGGCCGTAATTGCATAGACGATCTGTATGTAAATATTGTTTAATAAAATTAATTTATGTTGTCTGCAGGTAAACCGACCTTTGACGATGAAGAAGGAAGGTATCCAGACAAGAAATAGGAAGTTAAGCAGTAAAAGTAAGAAGAAGAAGGGAGGAATGGGAATGGGCGGTGGGGGAGCTTGTGCTTTAGCGCTCGGCGGAGTCATGGGAGACATGATCAAGCCTCTCGGAGACGCTACCAAAGGATTCGGAGGCTCAGCCTTCCCGTCAGCTATGGATTTCGGTAAGTCTATTTTATATTTACTTTGTTTTACGTTTTATATAAAAAGGATGAAGAATGCAAACAAAACCCTGCCTATATTTTTAGTCACATCTGTACAAACTGCTGTGATGAAGATATCACATAAGTACAGATATGATTAATAATTTTATGGCAGCTTAGTAAGCAGACAGGGTCGGAACCTGGCAACAGCCTCGACCGTCGTTTTACTGGTGGTAGGACCTCTAATGAGTCCGCACGGGTAAGTACCACCACCCTGCCTATTTCTGCCGTGAAGTAGTAATGCGTTTCGGTTTGAAGGGTGGGGCAGCCGTTGTAATTATACTTGAGACCTTAGAGTTTATATCTCAAGGTGGGTGGCGCATTTACGTCGTAGATGGCTATGGGCCCCAGTAACCACTTAACACCAGGTGGGCTGTGAGCTCGTCCACCCATCTAAGCAATATAAAAAAAATATAAAATAAAAAAACCAACTGGAAGTCGAAGTTGGAATTGTTTAGTTTTTTTTAAATAGTTTTGCTTCGCCTTAAAACATAACTCATGAATGCTGCGCGGCAGATATAGGCGATGTAGTGATACCTATCCAGGCGGGCGTACATTATGAATGAACTTTTTAATTGCTTTTGAAGGTAGACAAATATCCGTTCTGACCATAGATAGTTAGTTAGAGTCACCCAGAGACAACAGTAATGTCAGCGGCTCAGCCGTGGCACTATTATCTTTGATGATATAACACGATACCATTATATTGAGAGTTCAAAGGCTGTTTAGTTAAAGCAACATTTCACTTAATACGCGACATTTGTTTTTGTAATTAAAGGCCCGTTTTATTTGGTATGAATATTAACAATTCGATGATTTTAATTGAACTTCAATTAAGTTTACTCCATTCAAATAGCTGTGGAAGTTTTTTTGGTAAGATAATGGCTGCCCTGTAAAGTTGCAAAAATGTCACTTAAATCAAAAAGCTTTTCGCCCAGTGATGTATAGAAAAATAATAAATATATATAGAAAAAAATATAGATACACCTGCCGTCTTACATATTATCGTACCCTTCATAACATAAGTTTTCTTTGAGCAGGTCAGCACCAAGTGGGCTTAGTCCACCCGGCGGCCGCGCACATGTCCCACTGGTACGGAGCGCCCCATCAGGGTTTCGCCCCACCACCGACCTCCCACAACCCTTACCATCACCATCACCTTGCGCAGCTCAATTCTATGGTAAGTAAATTTCAATATAAACCGATTTATAGCACCATAGTTAATGCTATGATATGATTAAACTCTTTTTAAAGATTAAAACATTAAACATTAATTTTTAAACATTAAAAATGCAATAAACATTTAATTTTCTATTAGAGAAACATGACAAACAGTTTTTTGTATTGTGGACTTACTATCATATCTCAACAGTGCCGTACCAGAAACCTTCCTTAAAGTACGGACAGCAAAAAAACAATTCAATAAATAAGCGTTTAAAACTCAACCGTCACTAGCTAGTCTCACGAGACCTGGTCACGCGCGTACTGGTGACAAGAACATATATACCCAGATCTCGAATTCCAGACATCTTTAGAAAAAGTACTGACTCTTACCGAGAATCCAAACTGGATCCCGTTGAAAAGTAATCAGCACTGATCGTGTGACCAATACACGATATTTAAGACTCCTGAATACCGTCGATCACCAATAAATAAAATAAATAAACAATCAAACTATAATAAGCAGTCGTTTCGTTTATCGTAAAAAATATATCCTGTGTATTATTACTTCGTGAATTGGCTATGAGCGAAACTGATTAAAATTCGTGAATATTTGCGCGATTGATTAACGAACATACAAAATTTAACATTCATACTACGAGTATTAGTGTAGATTAGCAGAAGATAATGAGATTGTCAAATCAGATGGCGCTTTTCTTTTGTTAATCTTATTTCATGACATCGCAATATAATTGATGTTACGGGTCCTTCTCCTTCCGTCACGTACATACTTGTTGAACGTCAAAAAGAACTACCGCCAATTCACAAAAAACTAGCCTCCGTCCTGAGAAGAACTGGCAAGAAACTCAGCGGGCATGTCTTTTTTCTTTTCTTTTTTTTAAATATTAATTTTTACAATGAGTATTATAACGTAACAATTATTGCAATATTGAAACGGCCGGAGCGAGCAACCCATTCCCACTTTGTGCAATGCTGAGGGTCGTGGCTTTTTCTAATAACTTTCTCTTGGATTATTCTGCGCTACCCCTACTTATACTCGGATGTGTGGATAGCAACGTGGACTGGAGTGTTAAGTTTACATGTTACCTGTAAATATCTATTTAATACGCTTATGTTTGTTTTATTTGCAGACGGGTTGGAGGAGTGAATACACGTGATAAGTCAGCCAACTTGAGGACCTAGTAATCGGATAAGAATATTTGTATCTCTCGTGATAATTTACACGTCTTAGCCGTCCTAGTCACATGGGATGATCACATGATGGGATGAAAACATGCCCCATGAAGAAATCCGAGGAAACCTTAGAAACAGACGCTGTGATTTCAAACGATTTACAGACTAATCTATAAAAGGATAAGATTTATTTTAAAACATCACATTTTAATGAGACTGCAAACTGAATTGACGTTTGTAAAATTTTACAAAAAATAATAAAATAATATGCAGAATTGTTTGAACATATCTGATTCTGAATACTTATGTCCCATTGTAAACCCCAAATGAGACTTTATTATTCCGCGTTCAGTTTCCTTCAAGTATTATTAATCAGTTCACATCTGTCGTATAAAATAGAACAATTACATCACAGTAAGTAATGCTATTTACGGAATTGTTTTTAGAAAATATTGATCGATCAGTAGATTAGGAAGAAAGACTCTTTATTAGTTTATCAAATTAGTGGAAAAGGAAAAAGAACATTTTCAATAAATCGTCAGACCTATTTTAACATATGTGTTGGCTAAAATCGGAGATGCTATAAACATAAATGGGAACAGTGAGAAAGAGATAGCAATGAACAATTAATTTTATAATTTTTCTAGAACGTATACAGGTAAAATTAAAGTATCGAAAAGATGGCGAACATTTTTCAATTAGTTTTCACTTTATATGAGAGATGTGAACTAACATTTGATAAATTAAGAACGATTTTACATGAAGTAACTATACTAGCGAAATTGTACAGTATTATAATATTAGCTAAGGTCGGTCACGAAGTCGGCTTATACGATAAGGTAATAAGTATAGTTCAAAAACATTATTTGTGTATTTTGTAAATAAATTAAGTTACAAATTCTGTTCCTTTGTAAATTGCGTTTAATTATTATTTTTTATTAAATATTATTTAATTTTGTCGAATTGTATCGCTGTAAACGTTGCGATGTGTTCAGAGAATACGAGAAAAGATTGTCTTTTTTTGTAAATTTATTTCTGTAAATGTTATCGAACGAATGCAATAGTAATTTATGTAATAGATAATAAAACGTTGTATTTGTAAATATTTACAGTTTTGAATTGAGAATTAATTTTGAACGATTTCAAGAGAAGCCGGTGACTATAATTGTACACTTTATTTTGTATAATATTAATATGTTGATTTGAGAAAAGAATTGTATGAAACAAACATATGTATAACAACTATCTATGCCGTTGTAAAATTTTAAGATATCGAGTGGCCATACATTAAGAGGTGTCATTTTTATCAAAATATAATGAATTTTGTTTAATTTATTTTCCATTTGCAACTACAAAAATATTATTGAAAAATTAATGAATAAATTCTTTAAAAAAATATTCGCGATATACTTCATTGTGATTTTGATAAACAAGGCATTTGAACCCCAAAAAATGTAAATATGAAAATGTAAATTAAACAGTAGACAAATAAATTAAAATGTTTATTAAAATAATTAAAAAGACGTGTACATTAGAAATCGCCACAAACAGCCTTTATTTACGATATCCCTTACCTAAAGTTTTTAGTTTATAAAACAAAACATTGTGAAGTTGTGTATTTTAAATGAAGTTGTGAATAAATTATCAATATTGATTTGAAATTTTCTTTTTGATGCCGATCCCCTCCTTCACTGAACAAATCCCTCGCTGGAACTTTTTGAGAGAATGAGTTGACCATCCAATTACGTCATCTTGTCCCGCCGTCCTCCGTAAGTCGCCGGATCAATTCCGCCATTCCGCAGAAAAAGTCGTCCAAAAGTCGCGCTTATCTCGCGCCAAATTGAAAATGCACTCGGCCGTGTGATTGTGACGCAACGGGCACGACTCCGACATATGGACCTATTCAATTTTAATCGCATTTCAGAAGAATGGACATCGGATAGAAGTGCCCATAAAACGATCCCCGGTCGCGACGATAGGCCTCACTTAATAAGTTGGTTTTATTTGCGGTTTATTCCGCTCGGATTTTAAGGGTGTCTATTGTTGGTGCGACGACAATGTTTGCGTTTGATCTTTTAAAGTTCCACGGAGATTTCGCGGGCTCTTACGCATGGGTGGTTTTTGATTGGATGAGATTGGTTGCAGGCGGTTGGCGGTTAGCAATTGTTGCGATCTATCGAGACTTGATTTAAAATTAAAATCAATAAGTTTACCGGTGCTGTCTGGATTAAGGAGAACTATAAGAATTTAATTTAGCTGGTTTTTTTTTACCTAAGCTGATAGCCTTGACAAGCTATTTCAGCGTAACTTTAACTAGTAGGTGAGCTCACGGGGCTCAAACCTGACGATGTTGCTAACACGAACCCTAGTAAGAGCCGTGCTTCGCAGAATCTAACACCGGATCGGAAACGCGATCCACTGAGAAGATCCGGTGAGAAACTCAGTGGGCTAATTCGCTCGTCGAGCCCTTCGTCGTAAGCGACGGGTTCGATGAGGACGGTGACCGGTGCTTGTAGTACCTAAAAGCAGCGTTAATGGACCGGGAGGATCCGTAATGACGTGTTTTGGGCGACGTCGACTGTTACCATTCGGTCTACAGGATCGGGTATGTAGTTTCCAGCGGCCATGATAAGAGGGTTCTCATGTCGTGCCGCCTTCACAAAGTGAAGCTAGTTAAGAACGAACAACAATTACATATAGTTGAAATAATGATATTGAGGTAGTCGGCTAGAAGCTGTAATAGGAAAAATGTCAGAAATGAACATATGCAAGGAACTTTTAAAGTTAATATTATCGAAAATCCTGATAGACTTTATGCTTGGTACGGCCACGTAATCTACCCAAACAATGAACGCGTTAGGCTAAGTGTACTGAGAATTTCGGAAAGGATTGTGGTAGGATAACAATATCATGGACAGTAATGACGAAGAATTGGTCACACGACGTGTCTTAAATACAACGAGTGACGTAACAGGACACTAGGAGGTAGAGAGCACTGTTATTGATAATCATCATCGCAGTACAACCGTTCATAATAGCTATTCAGGTAATACTGGAACTTGATCTACCTAAGTTTGTGTGTTGCGAAATTGTGATAAACAAAAGAGAAATAGCCTCCAACGGTATTTTGTGGAGGGTTTTCGTGACGTGGCGGCATAAGTCACGCGGCCAAACGGTCAGTGATATATGCCCGGCTAGCGCGGGAAAAAATGTCGTATAACAAAAAGTACGCCATCAGTCTTTGCGATTTATTGCGCACGGCAACACCGCGGAATATTCGAGAACACTTGGCGAATGTTCTTACACCTACAGGCATGTGTTACCCCCTGAGGTGACGGAACTTCGCACCTCGCTAAATTACGACCGTTAACACGTATACGTTTCGTAAAGAATTTGCATACGTATGTGCTTGAAAAGAATGCGAAGTAAGATTATGGCGGTAATTTTTTTACTTGTAGGCATATTTAATTTAGCAAACGACGGCATGATTTTAGATTATAATATATTCAATAAAGTTCATATAACAAAAACTTATCCAGAATAATTCAAACTTTTGTTTTTACATAATTATTTTTAGCTTTGTTTATATAGGGCAGAGCATTTTCCAACGCACCTAGAGATAGAGTACTTACAGATAGCCTACCGAAACTACAATGTGAATTTTGCTATCCACAGATAGAAATGAGCTCAAAATGTCAATTTTGTAACATCCGATTGAATTACAAACTTCAGCCTTACAATATACATTCAGCAATCAATTAGCATTAGTTATTATTATTATTAATAGCAATATTTCCTGAAAACATATCACACCATGAAAGCTCCTTTTTTGTTTTTTTTATTACATAGATGAATGGACGAGCCCTGGTTTTTTTTTATGATTAAAGGATTACTGGTGGCCCGGAGGCCTTTTCAGTTTCACCAGGACAGGTGGGCGAGCAAAGGCTCAGCCAGGAGGGGTAGGATTTGCTAACAGCTACCCGAGCGCCTCCGAAGGAGACCTAACAGCTCAAAAGTAGCTGCTTCGCGAATGAATCTACTACCGGATCGGAATCACGACCCGCTGAGAAGATCCGGCGAGAAACTCAGCGAGCTGATTCATGGGTTAGGTTGCACGGCGAACTCTTTGTCGGGTTCGACGAGTACGGTTACCGGGGTCCCTAAGCCTGCTCCTAGTGTTAGAGCTGAAGGCGTCTAATGCAAAGGTTATTGGATCTGATGGATCCGTAAGGACGTGACGAGCCCTGGTGTTAAGTGGTTACTGAAGCGCATAGAAATCTACAACGTTAATGCGCCACGCACCTTGAGATGTAAGTTCTAAGATCTCAGTATAGTTACAACGGCTACCCCACCCTTCAAACCGAAACGCATTATTGCTTCACGGCAGAAATAGGCAGGGTGGTACCTACCCGTGCGGACTCACAAGGGGGACCTCTTGTAAATGACAGTAGTAGTACCACCAGTAAATGACTTTACAAAAAAATACTTAATTTTCAATCCGTGTCTCACGCAAAAGAATCTGGAATGATTAAATTATGGGCGCGACAGTACAATGCGTGAAGAGAAAACCATAACTTTCAAACTGATAACAAATTCGAAATATGCTTTAATAATTTTCAAGCTAGTCATGCAAGAAATTCAACGAAATACCTTAAAAAGTTATTTTTGAACGTTATATTTTAATAATTCGAGAAAAGCAAACAGTCACAGAGACTTCGGAGGCCAAAGTCACAAATCCCTTAAGAAGGCAGTCATAGAGTGCAGTGGGTCGTGAGTAAAGGATCGTCCACACTCGAGTGGCCGCGACTTGCGTCTGATCCGGGAATCAATCTCGGACTTAGCTCGCCTTATCTAGCTGACCCCGGCACCCGACCAATGTCACGACACATTTCGTTTACTTTTGAATTTTTATAGCGCTTACCCAAGCTCCCCTGTGCTTGGGTTATATTTAAATCGTATTTCTCTTTTTTGATAGTTTTTGGTTCTAAAATTTAGAATTTAGAGTTTAGAAAATTCCAAATCCCTAACCAATAGCTTGGATAAGTTAATGAGAAACTCAAATCGCTTAAAGTAATAAATTTGCGGAATAATTGGATTTAAGGAAAATTCTGACAGGCACTGCCCTTTTATCGGAGTATTGCGTTTATCACATCAATGTGACTGCGATAGATTGGCAATATAGGCCATTGCAATTGTTGCATTTTGTCACATTTTGTGTTCAGAAAAATGGGGGGACATAGGTTGTTAAACACAGATTCACTATAATTTACCTCACACCCAGGAATGCTTCGTCAATTCTCACGACCTCATAATTTTCGAGATGTGGATTTTGAAGCAATGCTTTCACATGGTTTACGTTTTGTTCTAATCAATGTAATAAATTAGTAGAAGGTTGTTCTTGTGGTTTTCGATAACACATTACAGTCGGCATCATTGCGCCACTTTGAGAAGGCGGCAGGCACGACATGAGAACCCTCTTGTCGTGGCTGCTAGAAACTACATACCCGATTCTGTAGACCGAAAGGTAAACAGTCAACCTCGCCCAAAGCACGTCATTACCGATCTTCCCGATTCTTTAACGTTGCTTTTAGGCATCACAAGCATCGGTCACCGTCCTCGTCGAACCCGTCGCTTGCGACGAAGGGCTCGACGAGCGAATTAACCCATCGACACAGCCCACTGAGTTTCTCGCCGAATCTTCTCAGTGGGTCGCGTTTCCGATCCGGTGGTAGATTCTGCGAAGCACTACTCTTGCTAGGGTCAGTGTTAGCAACACACTGCGGCTTGAGCCACGTGAGCTCACCTGCACACGTTAGGGTGAAGCTGAAATAGCCTCTTAAGACTATCAGCATAGGTAGGAAAAAAAAGATAACAAGTCTTAGTGTTTTCTTCACATGTGACATTGGCTTTAACGCAGCCTGCTTGTTCTAGCAAATTTGTAGCCCCAGATTGCGTCGGATCTTATTATTCTATGTTTGAGGCAGGATTTTATAATGAAATAGCCCACGTAAGCATCGTTTGTATTGTTTTAATTCGTTTTAAATTTTTTTGTTTATATATTTTTTTATAATAGTATAATTTTAATAATAATAGTCAAATCGAAATCATCATGGCCTAAAGGTTAAAACGTCCGGCGCATTCGTATTGAGCGATGCACCGGTGTTCGAATCCCAGGGTACCAATTTTTCTAATGAAATACGTACTCAACAAATGTTCACAGTTGACTTCCACGATGAAGGAATAACATCGTGTAATAAAAATCAAACCTGAAAAATTCTACTTTGCGTAATTACTGGTGGTAGAGCCTCTGTGCGTCCGCGTGGGTAGGTAGGTACCACCACCCTGCCTATTTCTGCCGTGAAGCAGTAATGCGTTTCGGTTTGAAGGGTGGGGCAGCCGTTGTAACTATACTGGAGACCTTAGAACTTGTATCTCAAGGTGGGTGGCGCATTTACGTTGTAGATGTCTATGGGCTCCAGTAACCACTTAACACCAGATGGGCTGTGAGCTCGTCCATTCTTCTAAGCAATAAAAAAAAACGTGAACACATTCCTCACGTTCATAAAGCCCCAATTTAGGATTCCCTGTGTTATGAGGACCAAAGACTGATAAGCATACTTGTATGTGTTTAAATATATACATATATAGATAATAAACACCTAGACAAAGAGCAAACAAGCCTGTTCATCACACGAATGCTTACCCGACGTGGGAATCGAACTCACGACCTTCGGTGCAAAAGTCAGCGGCGCTGTCTACTGCACCACCAATTCATCAGTGCAGTGAAGTATCAAAACTATTTATTTATGTATTGAGCCCAAACTAGGAAAGCGTTTAAAAATTACTATTGTGATAGGGCTTTAAAAATAAGGCTACCGTAGTTCTTAATTCGTTACCAGGAAATTAGATTCCCAGGTGATAAGGCCGAAGCCTGCAAGTAAAAGCTGAAAGAGGGTGATAATCAAAGACTCAAAAGAAAACAAAATATACCTTGGTATACTTCGAAAGTTATTTAATTACTAGCGACCTGCTCCGGCTGGGCTCAAATCTTTAACAAAAATTTCAACGATATTTGACTTTGTTTTGTTTTTTTAAATAAAAGAACAGTTATTGCAGCATAACTACATTAGTTAGATATATGCTGTCGCAACTTTTTTTGTTATTAATAATGTGTTCTACAAAGTCGTAGTACATTATCTTATTCTATCATCAATAGTTTTCTGAGTGCACGCGATGTAAAGAATATTTTAGGTAATTTTTTTACACCATGGGTTACATTATTGGAGTTTTAGTAAAGATCCCAAATATTTTTCAAAAAATATTATAACCTATGTCACTCGGGAATAGTGTAGCTTCCAAACAGTGAAAGAATTTTTCAAATTGGTTCAGTAGTTTCGGAGCCTATTCAATACAAACAAACAAACAAATATTTCCTCTTTATAATATTAGTATAGATTAGTATAGATGAATCACTATGCCATTATTTATAATGCTTTTTAAACTTAGGCTTAATAGATCTCGCAGTCAAACAGACCATCGATTTTCTTGAACTTACATTGTAGAACAGAAAGAGTAAATACTGTTTATTAAATTGAAATGAGATAAAAAAAAAACAAGTAAAATATCGAATAAAAATATTTGACATCTACAGACTCTACAGTCATCAAAAAATACCTTAAAAGGAATGTTGTTTTCTTTTCTTATAAAATACATTAATGCACAATTGGCTGCTTAAGAAAAAAAAAATAATTAAATTTTAAATGTGAAACTATTTTAAAACAAATGACTCTAAAATAATTCGTCGAATTCGTAGAAAAAACATTAAGATTTTTATAAAACTGTAAACTCGATCATTAAACAGCGTAATAAACGATAACAGAACCCGCCTCATCACATGTTAGAATCAGAGAATTTTGTTCCGAGAACCTATCCTATTAGATAACAGATCAGCGTCATTTAAATTAAACAAGAACGATTAACTCCACGACGGAATCTTACAGCGGGACGGAGACAAATAAATTGTTCAGTTAAAAACGTACCACTAATAGTCAGGGATACCGTGAACGCCAGATTTACGTAATAGTAACCACATAGTAACGAACTACTACTGTTACACTACGTCGTAACGTATTTGTGTAGAAAAAGATTTTTACTTGTCTTATGTCAATGCTGTATACTCTATTGGTATTGGACGCACGGGAAGGTAGTATCTACGTGCCTTTTTCTGCTAAGCAGTCATGAATTCGGTTTAAATGGTAGGACAATGCAATTAAGAGTTGGAACTTATGCCTTAAAGTTTTTTTTTAATTTTTATTGCCCTTATATGCCTGCCTTATATGGACTTCAGCAATGCTAGGGGTAGAGCCAAGCCGCTGCCTACCATAATAGTGGGTGGTGGCATTCACGTCGTAATGTCCATGGACTTAAATGTCGACGTAAAAACCGGGTGAGCCGTGATCTTTTTAGAGGAACGAAACAATATATTTTGTTTGGCTAAAATTTACTGGATCTCGATCTATAACGAAACCAAAATTTAAAGGTGGATTAGTACGTTTAAAATGGTACGCTGGTTAGATACGCAGCTCATAATGTGTATCAGTATTCATAATATGTAATTTAATAACGTTGGGCATTGCACCTGCGCCCTTTTCTAACTGAATTTAAGCGACCCTTAACGCAATCAGTGGATGAGCTCCGGTAATTATAATTCAGTGTAAAATTATTAAAGTTGGACTGCAGTATCGGGGGCGAGTTGTTTTTGTATGTCGAAAGTATGCTAATTGCACGGTGCTCGCAACGGACTCCGTAAGAGGGTCCCGGTAGGCAGGTGACTCCACAAAAAGTGACAGAATTTTGATAAAATATTACCGGCGTATTACTTGTTACATGTTTATTAAAATTCAAAAATTCAAATTGTACGGTTTTTCTTTAAACTAGAGGTCCCGCAGTAGTCGAAATTCAACTATAATTAATTGGAATTGTAAGTTTGTACACTATTATGATTGTATTTTATACCTCTATAAGACTACACTATAAAAATATTAACAAAAACAAACAATATTTAATCTATTCTCAATTTGACAACAGACGTCAAGAACAAAAGCTTGACAATAAATAGTATGCTTGCGTGTGTGCGTCAAATACATGGTATGTAGTGTGCGTAATGTTTTCTTTATTGATTTAATGTATCTTTTACGCATTATTTAAAAAAAATATTGCATTGTGCTCTTCTTCTCTATATTCTCTAAAAGTGTGGAAAATTTCATATTCCTCCGTCCGCGCAATTTTCGTAAAAAGGGATACAAAGTTTTTGCTTCACGTATTAATATATATGGATAATTCTAATCATTAATGAGACAGTTTTTAACGAACGTTTTCATAGTTAACTCATCGGATCGCGGTCAATTAAAATTAAAATAACAAACATGTGAAGTTAGTAAAATATTTATCGACAATCCAATGCTCCATTTAAATAAAGATCTTATTACTCGGTATCTAATTTACATTTTACTAATTTTAATTAGATATTTCATAATTATTTTGAAGCGAATCCCGGTATTATTGAGGAAACTAAATGCATGGAATTTTTAATCACAAAAATTGGTTACTAATACAAATTTTTTAATGATCGAAACTAATGATACGGTATTTTCTTAAAATGTCACTCGAATGAGGCTCTCTCTAGGCTTCCAATAGTTATATTGATCTATATCTGTGTGTTTTCATGAAGTGTTATGAGCTTACGTCCGCCTTAAATAGTTAATTTATAAGTGAAACAAAAATCTTCATTATCCCTCTGTTTACCGGAATGCTATTATACGTTATGTTTTGACTTGGATTGCCCATATTAACCTAATGTTTAAAAATAGATATTCACATTATGATTTTTACTTTCTCCAGTAACCACTTAGCACGAGACAGAAACACTAAAATAACAAAATCGAATAATATAACAAAATAGTGTTATTTTTACTCTGTTTTGTTTTTTATTTAATTAAGCAAAATTAATAAAATAATTTGATTGTCATCGGTCCTTGATACGAATGCGAATTTTCAAGTTAATCGAACGTCTCAACATTTGTGGAAAGTTCATTGAAAGATTTATTACATAGATATAGAGATTAAACTAATAAAAACGTGTTATATAAAATATAACGATGTGACGAAAGGTCGCAGGCTCGATACTGGGTTTGCATACGTCCAGCTGTTATGAAATCGTCAAGATAGTGTTTTTGCAAAATAAAACCTTAAATTATTGTTATTATGATTCAGATTATAGTATATATTTATGATGATAAATAAATATGACACGTGACAATTAAGTTTAAGCCGTCTGCTCGTCTGCCGATAATATTATACAAATAATAAGACCTATCGAAGGACATGATGAGATTTACAAAAGAGTTCTCGTTATAATTTCGTACTTTTCAACTCCACTTTAAGAATTCGTGTCTCGTACCAACGCGTCATTAGGTTAATGGCTAAAAACAGGGCCGCTGAAAACGTAGTATATCATTAAAGAAATCCACAGACGTGTATTTATGCAGAAGCACACCTGTGTGGAAGGCACAAGCTGCGTTCGTTTATAGCCGCCGATTGCGGCCCGACTTCCGACATCGGTAACGGAAGTTTAGCTACGCACCTTTAGTGGCTACAATGGGCTCTTGACCCGGTTACGGGGTTTTGTTTTCTGAATCTAAAGTAAAATCGATAGTGCTTTGTAGACGCCAGCCGTGGGAAGTTTGTTTAGATTTTTCTAGATTTTAGTCCATTTTTTGAGGTGTAATGAACTTAGCTAAGTCTAAAGAGAACTTACCTTGTTTTATAACTGATACCGATTTATTTTATAGATCTTGGATATTACTAAATCGGTGATCAAATTAATGCAATTATTTATTTTTATTTCCTAGTTGTTTTCAATCTGTCTTGTCTTCGTCTTAATGTCTGTTCATTTTCTTACGGATTTGACTTATAGGTTATGGTAGACGAATTCTTTGGAACAATACCTCTATACCTCTACTTAGGAGCAATAGGTCTAGGATAGGCAAATTAGGATCGGAAGTGTACAAATGAAGTCTGCTACAAATAGGCCTGTTTTTATTTTGGAATAAACTTTTTACAAAGTGTCTGTTTGATTTTTAAATAAACTTTTTAAGCGCTTACATAATTTTGTTGATTATCCGCTTATTGAACCAAATCTTTTCATTGTAAGAAATAAAAAAAAAAAATCCAATAATATCCGGGAAATATTTAGTGTTCGAGTGTAAATTAGAAAAAGTGTAATATTGTATGTATTGTTAGTGATGGGAATATCATTGACAAGTAGAAACTTTTTTAGAGAATAATCTTGTTTCTTTAATAGCTATACCAAGATTAATAAGATTTAAGGGTTATCGTTTCTACTAAAATATGCACTTTTTTTTTTTTTTTATTGCCCTTGTAGGCAGACGAGCACACGGCCCACCTGATGATGTACTAGGCTGTATCGAATCGATTAGCATATAGTATTCGCAATTCGCCTCACCTACTAGTGAATATGGTCGCAGTTTGCTATTTTAATACTTGGGGAATGCTGCTGCTCTTTTTTTGTAGGATAAACGAAGTTCTTTCTGGTTTCACCAGGTCGAACTAACTACCTATGGATTTAACGTCACTAATAGAAAGAGATGGATAGGTTCAATTCACATCTAAACTATAATATTAGTATAGTTGCGAGATGCCTGGAATCCGAACCCACTTCAGATATTTGACAGTTCTCATCTGTGTTTCAAGGTAAAATATAAAATAAATGTAATATTTTATCTTATAAATTGAGGCAAAGGAACTTAATACTTTGGGTAGGTTGACGGTTGGTCTGAGATTACATTCGTGTCAATGATCCGAGTGCACGCGTCCCTTGCACCTGACGAATACCACAGACCCAAAGCTTAAGGTAATATTTTGACCGAATTAGTGGCGCAGTAGATAGCGGCCTAGAGTGCTAGGCCTAGAGTCGTGGGTTCGATTCCCACAGCCGGCTGTGGGAAACAGTAGTTTTACAAACAGGATTTCATACTTTTTAAATTATTAAATGTTTTTAATTTACTTTTTAAATATTTTTCTTTCCACCTAATTCACATAGTACAGGGAATCATTCTTTGGAGCTAAGCGATCACATGTGATTCGTCACAGATTAATATAGAAAAAACGATAATAATATAATACCTTACTAAATTGTATTACAATTATCATTTGTATCTTCTTTTATATTTGCGAGACGTTAACATTATTATAATTACTTTTGACTTCAACGAAACAATACCATAATTACTCAATGTAATACTAGCAGAAGCCCATTATGCAGGTCGTTAATTAAAAATACTTTATGGTAGAAAATAACCATGCTCTATATAAACGAGTAACATAGAGTCATTTAACTATTACTCAAAGATAAGTTAAGAAACGAAGGATTATTAATTTTACGACTGTCTTTCGAAGCACCTTGTTTAAACAAATACACCTGAATGATTTTTGTTACTTGCACCTTGCAGTATACACCTGTCTCTTTTGTTCCAATCTATTCGGATGTGTAGTGCCAGATCTAATGTCTCAAATGACGATTAATTGGTAAATAATCATTATTTAAGTATGTGAAGGGTTGAGAAATATAATCTTCCCGAACTTACACTGTCGTTAGAATTATGGGTTACAAAGATTTTTAATTAAAATTGAAATACACACTCGTAGACTGTACTATAAGGTCTAGTACGCAATCTGTAGATGAACTCACGGAGCTCTGCCTTGCTAACTGTGCTAACATTCTTTCTTCCTAGTCGTACACTCTTGATAGTGAGAACAATCATTTATGTTGGAGTGAGTCATAAATTTTATGAGCTCGGTCCATCGTGTTGGAAATCGGCCGCGAAATCCTTTTGCCTTCGACTTTCTCTTGTACCACCAATCGCTCAATGGAGTCCTCATTACGAGTGATGTGCCCGAAGAACTTGAGAATTCGTATTTGGACTGTTGACGATAGTCTCTCTTTAATCTTGAGCTCTTTCAGGATCGAAACGTTGGTACGGTGCGCAGTCCACGGAATTCTGAGGAGACTTCTCCAACACCACATTTTCAGTCCGTCAATCTTACGACGATCTTGCATCCTCAGCTTCCACGTCTCAGCCCCATACCAAAAGATTGAAAAGACCAGGCATCCCATTAACCGAACTTTTGTGTTTTTGTTTATTCTGCGGTCTCTCCAAATCTTTGTTAGCCTCTCAACTGAGGATCTTGTCATGGCGCAACGTCTTCCGATATCATCTTCGCAGCCTCCAGCGTTGATGATAGTGGAGCCTACTTCGAAGTAGGCGTTAGGCAGGGCTGTATGCTGTCTCCTCTTCTATTTAATATATACACAGAGTATATAATGCGGATAGTTCTTGAAGATTGGGGATAAAGGAATATTCGTTGGTGGTCAGAAAATATCAAACTTAAAATACACCAGTGCTAACATATGCCCTAGCAATAACAGTGCTTCGCTGAATCTACTACCGGGCAGGATTCACGCTAATGCTTCTTCGAAGACTTAATCTTGAACTTAGTAGCGTAAAGGATAAGACGCCCGGTGGATTCGTGTCGAGTGATGTAACGGTGGTTTTTATTGCTTAGATAGGTAGACGAGCTCACTTCCCACCTGGTGTTAAGTGGTAATTGAAGCCCATAGACATCAACAAAGCTGTTGCCACAGCCTGTCCTGAGATTTGAGTTCTAACTTTTACTTTTTACAATACAACGGCTGCCCCACCATTCAAAACGAAACGCATACTGTTTCACAGCAGAAAAAGGCAGGGTGGTGGTACCAATCTGCTACAAGGGCAATAAAAAAATAAAATAAAAAAAGAGTTCACAACATGCCTTACTACCAACTTACTCACTTCTTGAATATAACTAACTAAATGTAAGTCTTACACGATTCCGAATTCGTCTTTTCACCTTTTTCTCTGGCCTACAACAGAGCAGAATGCAAATAAAGTAAAGAGAGCATAAGCTTCGAAAGATATACGTGCAGACCTTATATGAATATTCGATAGATGGCCGTGTTTCGGTTTCCAACCTATATGGATACAATACTAAGTTCGATATTTTATTCTCTTCACCTTAGATTTTGGTATAAAATAGTGGGCGAGCCGAAAAGAAACCACAGGAAAAGGCAATTTATACTTGATAATAAATTTCCTCATTTTTTTCATATATTTCTAAAATACTCTGTGATCGACTTTGCAGTGACCGATATTTACGGTAGGCAGCGGCTTATTTGTGCCCTGGCATTATTGACGTCCACGGGCCTTAATGGCACATAAGCATACGAGCCACCTGATGGTAAGTGGTTACCGTCGCTCATGGACATCAGCAATGCGAGGGGCAGAGCCAAGCCGTTTGAAGAAGGACTTGTCATAGCGCTCGGGAAACACTGTGGAGGGGAGTTCATTCTAAAGCCGGCTGATACGTGGCAGAAAAGATCTTTAGAAACGTACCGTCGATGAACGCAGCGGTTTCAGATAATATGGATGAACTCTGCTTCGATGGCGGGAGGATTTTTTTTATTGCTTAGATGGGTGGACGAGCTCACAGCCCACCTGATGTTAAGTGGTTACAGGAGCCCATAGACATCTACAACGTAAATGCGCCACCCACCTTGAGATATAAGTTCTAAGGTCTCAGTATAGTTACAACGGCTGCCCCACCCTTCAAACCGAAACGCATTACTGCTTCACGGCAGAAATAGGCAAGGCGGTGGTACCTACCAGTCCGGACTCACAAGAGGTCCTACTACCGGACGTCTTATCCTTTAGGCCACGACGACTTCAAACGACGGTGTGATGATAAAAAGGATATGAAATGAACTGAACTGAATTCAGTTCACCCCACTTGGAGACCCGCCCCAGAGAGCTCTCCACTTCAGACACAAGTTTTGTATAATCGCCTCTCTTGTTTTACGCTTCGAAAGATACTCTGATGGCCGAGATTTCGCGTAACCCCCGTACTATCATTCGCATGGTCATCAATAGATAGCATGTCATTGATATGCAGTATGAAAAGCATGGGGGAGAGCACCGAACCTTGTGGAACACCAGTGTTGATGGTGATGGTATCGGAGCAGCAGCCGTCGACGACAACTGTGATGATCCGTCCATCCAAAAAGCTAGCGATCCACTTGCAGAGTCCCTCGGGGATTCCGTAAGCTGGAAGCTTCGATAGAAATGCCCTATGCCAGACCCTGTCGACGGCCTTCGCGATGTCAAGGCTCACGGCGAAAACCTCGCCCTTGCTTTCCAAGGCTTCAACCCATTTATGTGTGAGGTATACAAGAAGAAGCAGATACAGGAAGATACAAGTAAGCTGGCAGATACAGGCACAAAAAATTAATAAAATGATTTTATCGTTTATGTTTCATTGGACATTAAATTCTTTCAATTCATTTCATATCGGGAACAGAAAAAAAGCCATAAATACTTTAACATTCAAAAACATTATTTACTTTAAGGGTGAAAGGTTTATTTTTTAATAATAATAACTGGTTACCTTATTCGATCTAAGGCTGTTGTTAGTAGACAAATTGAAACCCAATACGTTTCGCTGGAAATTTTCTAAATTGACTGATTTTATATCTCCGCCTCGATTACATTCAGACGTTCAATATAAACATACCCGTAGTTCTGAAACAATAAGGTTTCGATTTCAATAATAAGTATGTTATTTAAAGGTGAGAGAACACTAACTGCCCGTTCTCGCAGAATGCGACAATTTCGCTCACGGAATACAGAACTGGGACTAATGGTTTGCTATTTCTTTATGTACCCAATTAAAATAATTCTCGCCGCTATCTAAAGATATCCATTTATTTATTGTTTCGAATTAGTTTATCGACAGTGACTTTAGACCGTGTATGGTTTTTTTCAGTCGTGACATAAAATATATAATAATATATATGTACATCTGTTATTCCTAAATTTTAATCATAATCAATCATTAAAACATTCATATTACATTCAAATAGATACAGTATTTATTTTTGTAACGTGTCAATTAATGCGAAAACTTAGCGTCTTTATAATTAACTGCTTTCCGTTAAGCCAATCGTAGATATTTTAGCTATTAAGTGTGGAAGCGCGCATCTGCAACCAACCCTAATTAATTGAGAAGTTTCAGTAGATGCGTGTAAAATTTGCATAAACACAGCGTCCAGTATCGAAAAGAACAAAACGAGGCCTCGAACTCTGGCTCACATGAACTAAATCGAGTAAAAAAAATCGATTTTAAACGTTCGATCAGCGCTGGAGTGGATGCAATTAAAGGGTTCCGAGAAATCGATGCTACAGTGCACGGAGCTTGCGCGAATATAGCTATGCCATCGGGTATTAGCAGGAGCACTCAATGATGTATAAATTTATGTATATTATGCTGATATGCTTAGTTCCATACTCTGTGCAAACATATTTGATAAACGATTTGCAAATATCCGACAAACTCGAATCAATGTGAAATATCAATTTGAACTGAAAATCGTTTTGTTTCTATTGATTTTTAGCTTACTTATGCTCTTGTTTGACGGATGAGTAATCGATTTAAATCGTAATAATGAATATTCGCTTTTAATAACGGTAATTAAAACTATGAATACGTACAAAGCGTTTTCGGTTGAGATTTTTATCGGCATTTCGCGCATATCCCTAAACTGTACCGGTTATTATCGTTAACAAAGCACGGGGACGCCTAAACAAGGTGTTTACGAACCCGATTCCGATCGATAAACAAAACAAAAACCATATCCTTAGCGAATAAATTATAAAGAGAGAGAGAGTGTACATGTATCATTGGTGCTGTCCCCGCCTTAATTGGGCCATGTAGTCTGGACAACGGAAAGAACCGAACATTTGTTAGGCATTCCAAGAATTGTACACTGTTGCTTTCGATGCTATAATACTTTTGTTTTGGTGTTTTTTTTTTTTACGTTTGTAATGAAGCTAAAAATAATAATGATTCGGTCAGTTAACCAATGGTGCGGTAGGGCTCGCACTTAAATTTAACAAGTGATGTCACCGCGTAACAAACTATTACTATATTTATGTATCGCTTAATAACTCCACGATGCAGACAGACCCTATAAGCCCACGATTTTCTGTACCTAATCATTTAATCCCAGGTGTGCCATGAGCGACAATAAAAAATCCCTCCAGTCCTTTAAGACTTGCAAGCATTTTCTTCCCAACTACTTTATCCAAGTGAATCATTCGTCAGTTTAGTAATATTTTTCTTAATAATATTTTATAATATACTAGTGACCCGTCCTCGCTTCGCTCCGGAAACATTAAATTTTATTATTGACTAGCTGACCCGGTAGACTTTGTAGTGCCTCAATCGATAAATAAAAGACCTAAACTTTTGTATAAAATAAACTTGAAACAAACAAAAGGAATCCGTCCGACGGGGGACAAATCAAAGGAAAAACAAAATTGTTATTTTTATTTAATTCCGAGCATTTTTATATTTATCTACCTCTTAAACCTTCTCTGGACTTCCACAAAGAATTCAAGACCAAAATTAGCCAAATCGGTCCAGCCGTTCTCGAGTTTTAACGAGACTAACGAACAGCAATTCATTTTTACATATTATATAGATAATAATATTATTAATATGTCATCGTGTTACAGGTATTGTTATTGTGGACTGTATTTTGTGCAGCGCGTTTTATTCACTGATAAATTTATAATTCTAAAGTAATCAAATACGTGTTTTTTTTTTTCGCGATAAAATGTACTCGCCGGTCCATGAAAGGTCCTTTGCAGAAATTGATCTTAGATATGAAATGAGCATCGATGCGATGTTCTCGCTGATGTATCATAGACTATTATTGATACCAGCTCAGAAGGTCGGGATAAAACTCTTAGAAAGTTTTTTTTCCCTTTTTTTTTATTGCTTAGATGGATGGACGAGCTCACAGCCCACCTGATGTTAAGTGGTTACTGGAGCCCATAGATATCTACAACGTAAATGCACCACCCACCTCGAGATATAAGTTCTAAGGTCTCACTATAGTTACAACGGCTACCCCACCCTTCGAACCGAAACGCATTACTGCTTCACGGCGGAAATAGGCGGGGTGGTGGTACCTATCTGTGCGGACTCCCAAGAGGTCCTACCACCAGTGATTACGCAAATTATAATTTTGCGGGTTTGGTTTTTATTACACGATGTTATTCCTTCACCGTGGAAGTCAATCGTGAACATTCCCTACTTAATTGTTGGTAGCCTAAGGAGTCCAAGTACTTACGGATCAGTAGGTCAGCTCACAGGATCAACCTGTAAGAATTGCTAACACTGACGCTAACAAGAGAAGTGCTTCGCAGAACATACCACTGGATCGGAATCGCGACCCACTGAGATGATGCGGTGGGAAACTCAGTCACTAGAAAGGACATTGAACAATTCCTTTGAGCCGATTAAATCGCCAGTAATATGCTTTATTATACACGAGAATTATTATCAGTTTTTTTTCACCGTTTCTAGTGGATATATAGATAGATACGTTGTAATTATAACACGAGTAGAAATATTCTTGTCGTGGATAAAAAAAGTTTTTAGTTATTTTATAAAAAAAAAAACGTGTGGCACTCGGGAACTGCCGCGGTAAATATTTACTTATGCAATTATAATTAGACAATGATAATTTAATATTAAAACAATAATAAAACAAGACAACGCTATATTACATTAATAAAAGCAAAACCTTAACTGTCCCCTTCACACTCATAAGCTAGACCGCGCGAGAGAGAGATGGGCATACTTTTCATGATGCGCATGCAGTGTGACGTCACGCCAAGCGCTTATTCACAAACATTACACAAGCAACGTGTGAATGTGTTGAACGCGAGCTACATGGTAGACGGAGTGAGGGGTGTTAGGTTTTTTTCGTTACGGAATTTCATGATTCGGTCGCCGCACCCAAGGCCCGCGATAAAAGCTATGCAATAGCTTAAAATCGCGTTTAACCAAATGCGTTTTCTGTCTCCTCATCAACAATTCGCGAAAATCACAATGATTTCGTTTGTAAAATCTGTTTTGACGACCGTAATTAGCTGCATGTCTGAATGTCATTACAAATATTTCATAAACGTTTTAAAAGATTTCCTTTATAAACTTTATATAATAAATAGGTGACCTTAAAAGCGGTCCCGTGTAAAATATCTGATGGCTAATACTCGAGGTGTAATGATGGAGTACGCGCGTGTCACAGAAAGTAAATTGTTTATTATTTTTTATGGGATTTTCACGAGAACGAACGCGACGCTCGTTAGGCCCGCGCCATTCTGCCGCTTTGTAACGAAGATTGTTTTTTAAGAAATTTATATACATAATATATTCTTTTTTGCATTTTGTTTTGTATTTGTAATAAATATCGTGATCACTACATCGGAATGAAAAGAATGATCAATAGAAACAAGGCCGTTAGGTGTTTTAGACAATTATATATTAGATAAGATACGTATCGTTCATACATACTCTACGAATGTCTAATCTTTTCGCGGCAAATTAGGTTGGATAAGCTTATGTCTGTTAATGAAATGGAGTTGAACTGAAATGTCTCTTACTCTGGGAAAAGACTAGAATTAAGCGGCTGAACATAAAAAAAATACGTTTCCATAATACATAAATAGCACTTTAAGAGCTTGAAGCATAATCGAAATTGTTCGAATCTCTGTACTAAAGTAGCACATTAGTACGAATAGGAAAAACGTTCAGTCACTGAAAGTACTACTGTTATAATATTTCATCAACAATAAGAAAACCAAAAGAAAACAACCAGATGACGTAACAATTTCACGTGAACTCGTTTTTTTTTAGTTTTTCCAAGATTTCTGAAGGTGGGTTCGCTAAGCGGCGCCCTGATGTTGAGTATGAGAAATGAGCGGAAAGGGGGAAGCCGAATAGGAGGGATATTGTAAACACAATTACCCCCTAGCCCCCTTCCGTAAAAGGGGCAACGAATGGCACCTAAACGACCCATTCGCTAGTGATTTGTTAGCAATATGCTTGAGATTTGGTACAGGAATTTTTAAATTCGTTTGTTGTTTGGTGTTACGTTGAATTCGCATTTTTGTTTGCGGCTTCACATAATGCGTTTGAAATGGCTTCGTGAGCTTAGCTATTATCGTAACTGTGCATTTATTGCAATTCGAGTTTTAGTTTAGAATGCTGAGATATCGACCAGCATGATTTGATTTACCTTAAATCTATACTAATATTATAAAGAGGAAAGATTTGTTTGTTTGTTTGTTTCGAATAGGCTCCGAAACTACTGGACCGATTTGAAAAATTCTTTTTCCATTAGAAGCCGACATTGTCCCTGATGAACATAGGCTACTTTTTTAAAAATTTTTATTATTTCATTTTTTTGGTTTCATGTGTGTTTTAATGTTTCCGAAGCGAAGCGAGGGCGGGTCGCTAGTTGTTATTATAATGTCGCGGATGATATTCCGACAGATCATTTTGTTTCTGTTTTCAAAGTAAGACATTTTGTTATTTGAATTTGTATACAAGGCATAAAACTAAAACTAAGACTACATAACTAACTTACTGGTGGTAGGACCTCTTGTGAGTCCGCGCGGGTAGGTACCACCACCCTACCTATTTCTGCCGTGGACAGTAATGCGTTTCGGTTTGAAGGGTAGGGCAGCCGTTGCAACTATACTTGAGACCTTAGAACTGATATCTCAAGGTGGGTGGCGCATTTACGTTGTAGATGTCTAGGGGCTCCAGTAACCATTTAACACCAGGTGGGCTATGAGCTCGTCCACCCATCTAACAAAAATCTAATCTAAATCTTAAAAAAATGTTCAGTGTATATCTAAGCTCTTCAGAATTAATAAGCTTTCTTGATTTTCTCGCTTTTTCGGCTACCGTTTTGGAGAACCTGTTGGATGTTAACATTTTTTTTTAAACGACGTAATTTCTTTAGAGTTTTGTAATTTCTTGGTATAATTTACATGTATGACCAGTTTGACACGTATTTTTGTAAGTGTTTGCAGACGAACAAGTGATATACAACAGCCTACCGACCTTGACTATGTAGAACATTCTGCACATTGTTTACTTACCATCATTACCTTTTTGAAAATTTCGAATCGGCAATTTTAATAACGAATATTTTAAAACGCTTTTATTAGCTTCAGACGTATGTATGTTAGTATGTAACGGAATCTTTGAACATGATTTTGACCCCCTTTAAAACGTCGAATTAACTCGAAATTTGGTATACTTGTTAATTAAGGATCGATGACAATTCAATATTAAAAAAAATTATTGAAAAAAAGCTTGGAAAAAATTGAAATTCAACTAAAAAATGAAAAATAAATAATAGTTTAATAATTAAATTAAAATTAATAATAGTTTAGTTAATAGTAGATTTTCTATAAAAGCATTTTTTTTATTGCTTATATGGGTGGACGAGCTCACAGCCCACCTGGTGTTAAGTAGTAACCGGAGCCCATAGACATCTACGACGTAAATGCGCCACCCATCTTGAGATATAAGTTCTAAGGTCTCAAGTATAGTTACAAGTATAGTATTTTGTTAGTTTTTTTAAACTATTATTTTTAAAGTCTTAAACAACGTACGACTCGATACAGCTTAAAGTAAAACACGATTTATATTCATAACAACATCGAACCGCCGATTCCGAATCGAATCTCATATGAAATATGAGTCTGGTACACCTACGAGCTTGTTTGACCGTTTCCAAGTGTTACACGTAACGTGTAACTCGTTAATCCTTTACGGTTACAAGGCAGGCGGCTGACGGGGCGGAGCCCTAGCGCCTCGCCGCTGACCCGACGTATAAACAACTCGAATACACAACATTTAATTATCGACGTTTATTAAACCAGCACCAACGGATATGAATCACCGGTGATAAGAGGTCGAACGGAGAAAGAAATTATCTTTAACACCTTCTGACGTTCACCACAATGACGGGAGGGAATTCGATTTGTAACGCAGCATTGTTACTAAAATGATAAACTGATTTATAGATATATTTTTTATTATTATTAAAGTCAGTAGGCAGACAGTTTGAAGAGTGAGCGTCGAGTTACATGTAAAAATAGCTTTGTGTATTCCAACGGTAATTTTCTGTTTATAGATAAAAGTAAATGTTCTTAATCCTATTCGCGCGCAATTGGACTAGCGAATGATACCAGCATAATATTATGCTTATGAAACTACATCGACACGAACAAAATACTAGTTAATTAGTTAGAAAATAATGTCGTAGCGGCAACCTTTAGTTTGGTGGTGGGACCTCTTGTGAGTCCGCGCGTAATGCGAGTAGCAGTAATGCGTTTCGGTTTGAAGGGTGGGGCAGCCGTCGTAACTATACTGAGACCTTAGAACTTATATCTCAAGGCGGGTGGCGCATTAGCGTTGTAGATGTCTATGGGCTCCAGTAACCACTTAACAACCAGGTGGACTGTGAGCTTGTCCACCCATCTTAGCAATAAAATAAAATAAAAAAACATGTGTGGTGTCGTGGGACACCGGATAGGAACTAAGTTCCTTATTATAAAAATATTAATTTTAAGTTTCATTCGAGGTATAAAGAAAGTAATTATTCTGGTATACATTTATTATTATTATTTTTTTATTGATAAAAAAAACCTAATTTACAAAGTTATCAACTTTATTTTATTCATAATGATTTATAAAAAAAATATAATAATAATATACAAAGAAACATGAATAATAATAATAACCGTCATCACGTAGACTATACATTAGACACAGTATAGACATCATACTAAGACTATACATAAATAATAAAAATCTTACGTTACGGACATTTTCCCCCGTTAAGGGTACCCCTCCGCGTCGTCCCATAAGGAGCTTCGTTCCAAAAACAAAATTCAACTGTACTGAATATGAAAATTGAATCGTTATAAGTTTTCATGATTCCCAATGTACCGGTATAAGGTTTGAGTGCGTTCAAAGCGGAGCAACGCCGCCGGCTTCAGGCGTTGGGCCATTTATCGGTGCACGCGCATTCACCCCGCACCACGCCTCCCGCCTGCGGCCCTCGCATGAACACCACGCCTTGACCAGAAACGGACCTAAGTTGTAATACATTTCAAATCTCTGTGAAACTTCCACAGCCATAGCTCATGTTATAAACGTCTGCCGGGTAAGGTCGAAATACTTGTGGCTGTGATTAAACTAACCCAAGTTGTATTACATTTTAAATCTCTGTGAAACTTCCACAGCCATAGCTCAGGTTATAGACGTCTGCCGCCTAAAATCGAAATATTTGTGGCTGTGATTTATCCTAAAATTGCGATTACGTTGATATATTACGTTAAAGGAGGGATATGATTTCAAACTGTTCAAAACGGTCGACGTGTTTTTAGGAGACTCTTCCGTTTGTTTACCTCACAGCATCTTGCATCTGCGTTTATTTGGTACAGTCACGAACTAGGCCGCTTCAAGCAGACTTGCTTTCTTTTATGATTGAAGGATTCCTAGTGGCCCGGAGGCCTTTCCAGCTTCACCAGGACAGGTGGGCGAGCAAAGGCTCAGCCAGGAGGGGTGGGGCTTGCTAACAGCTACCCGAGCGCCTCCGAAGGAGACCTAACAGCTCAAGAGCAGCTGCTTCGCGAATGAATCTACTACCGGATCGGAATCGCGACCCGCTGAGAAGATCCGGCGAGAAACTCAGCGAGCTGATTCATGGGTTAGGTTGCACGGCGAACTCTTTGTCGAGTTCGACGAGTACGGTTACCGGGGTCCCTAAGCCTGCTCCTAGTGTTAGAGCTGAAGGCGTCTAGTGCAAAGGTTATTGGATCTGATGGATCCGTAAGGACGTGTCTAGGGCGTCGACGGTGACTGGCTCCTGCGTGATCAGGATTCGGGGAGTAGTCAGCGGCGGCAACGATAAGGCGATTATCATGACGCATAGCCTTATCGAAGTACCGTTCCGACGCTGACTTCATGTATTTCTGGATAGATTCGAGGCCCAGGTCGTCGTGTAGGTCAACGTTCCTCACGAACCACGGAGCTCCGACGGCTAACCTGCAAAAGCGGGATTGTAGAGATTGGAGGGTGTCTATGTGTGCGCGGGCCGCGTGAGCGAACACCACACTCGCGTAAGTCATGACAGGGCAGACTTGCTTCTGGTCAGTCCCTGTGATTGGAAATAAATACTATGACAGTATTTAGGACATTTCATTAAAACTTATTATGTCTTGTTTTTCAGAAGGAATTCAATGTGACATTAATAAAATTAAAGCGATTATCTGAAGTTTGATTAAATGAGGGATTCCCTCATAGTTGAAAGCAACAAAATTGGAAATAAGATGTTCTTTTCGGGAATTTGTATTAAATAATTTCTTAATTATTGTAAAATTTGTAAAATAAATAAATAAATATTTGAGAATGCTACATACCATATATATTTTTTTGATAATGTCAAAACGCTATGATTGATTGTTACTTAAGAAAAATAAACCCGTTTCATTTCCACATTGACTCTTCAGTTTACAGCGAAGAAAGTCCAATTCCGCCTCTGTCAGTGGTCCGATTGTTCGTTGCGCGTGAAACACAACGCGATCTAAATGTGGCCTAGACAGCGGCCTGCCATTATAATGAGACGTTATTTATTAAACACACCTCCAACTAATCACAGTTCGGTACACGTATAAGATAAAAATCGATTGGCACGAACGAATCACGAAATGCGAGTTCGGAGTTTCCGAAATGGAATATTTGATGTACACTAGAGCAATTAAAGACTTGTTTCTTTTATCACTTGCAATCGTCTCTCTCCCTGTTCCGGCCGTATATTTTAAAACGTTTTTATTAGCTTTCATCTGGGCTTTTGCGCGGTTCCGATTCTGGAACAGATATAGGGAAATTGTTATTTTACATGACCGTGATAGTGCCGGGTTCAAATTCAAATACTAAATGCTTTCAATTGCAAATACCAACTAGTAGAAAGTCGACTTGCACGAGTATCCCAGATAATGGCAACGAGTACTTCTAACAGCTAGTGAGTATTCAATGCCTACCATTACGATGTATCGCTGAATCTGTTACGTCTCTTTGACAGATAACTATTTAAATTGATGGCGGCCGAACGAAAAATCGATTTATCTTCAATGAATGCTTAAGGTGTAGCAAAATTAAACTAGTCCCGGACTTAGGGCGCTTAACTTGGGACAAGCTCGATGTTTTTATATTATTAAAGGAGATTTTATGTACTAATATTGTTAACAACTTCTTTTTTTTCCTACCTATCACAAAAAAACAAACATACTTAGCAATAGTTTCATCGAACTTTGATCCGGAATCTCTGGTATTTGAAATATTGACAAAGCATAGACATTTCTTCGGAGTTTGTAGGCATATTTTTGGCTAAGACTATGCTGATAGCCTTGAGAGTCTATGTCAGCGTAACCTTACCGTGTAGGTGAGCTCACGGGGCTTAAATCAAGAGACACTGGCCCTAGCAAGAGCAGTGCTTCGCAGAATCTACCACCGCATCGGAAACGTGACCCACTGAGAAGATCCGGCGAGAAACTCAGTGGGCTGTGTCTATGGGTTAGTTTACTCGTCGAACCCTGTCGCTCGCGACGTAGGGCACGGTGACCGGTGCTATAAGCAGTTATGTCTAGATCCCGAGTAATAAATGTCGATATCGATGAAGCATCGAAGATCGACTCCGAAATGCAGTAGGCACATTTTTTTAGAGCTATACCAATGATACAATAAAAATAATCTATTTGTTTGCGTAAAAAAATATTCATGACGTCATTCGACGCTATTTAGCGTAACATTAAGACACCGCTTCTAGTTTATTTAGAAATGGAAATGGCAACGGCAGAAATTCACTAAAGCAAGATTTCTACAAGTTTTTTAAAATAATCATAAATCACAGCCTCAATTTATTGTAGATTTATACGGTGCATGTTACTTGTATGTTCTCTATGAATTTTTGCCAAGTAACTTTCCATATTTTAATAATATTTACGACAACCGCTTCCCGTCATGACGCGGCTCCTATTAAGGCAACAAAGGCGGATGTTACACAAATCTAGCTTTACTAGAACGTATACTGAATGAATTTCTTTAATTGCAAATACTTATATTTTTGTCATTGTTGTACTCAACAGACGCGGTAGTGCAGTAATTGGACTGACTGTCACGCATAGGTTGTAGGTTCGATTCCAACATCCGGCAAACATTCGCGTGATGAACAGGTTTTTTTTTATTGCCTTTGTAGGCAGACGAGCATACGGCCTACGTCATGGTAAGTGGTCACCGTCGCTCATGGACGTCAGCAATGCCAGGGGCAGGTTTCTTACTTATTTGTTTGAGTGTTTATTATTTATATATGTATATTAGTATGTATATCGATCTCTAGTTTGCATAACACCGGAATCTTAATTTGGGTTCGGATTATGATGCGTGATTTGTTCTTGGTTATTGTTTTTATTCCCGATTTTTGACGAAATTGTTTAAATTAGTAAGTTTTAAGTAAGTATTAAGTGAGTGATTTAAATACTTAATGAACGAAGGGAGATGCTTTTGGAAGAAAACCAAATGTTTCATCTCAAATTATTTCCACATTAGAATTTCTAGCATGTAAATATTTATTAGAACGATGATATAGAACTTTAATCTTCGTCTAAGAACCTTTCATTCTGATAAAATTTTCATTTAAAACTCATATTACAATAAAAAAAATACAAATACATCAGATGAGTTATTTTACGCTCACACATCGTCACTTCTAGACACGTTATTTCTATGTAAGAAACAACCGCATCACGGCCCTCACAAAAACAAATTAATAAGGATAACGGAGAAATTAAATCGAAGCAATTATAAATCAGCAAAAAATTTTATAGCAAGCTGAGATAGACCTTATTATTAATTAGGCAAGGGTGTGTTAAAACAATACCAATTTCTTACTGCTTGCAGGACGCCTTGTGAGCCCATAAGGGTAGGTACCATTGCCCTGCCTATTTTTTCCGTGAAGCAGTAATGCGTTTTGACTTAAGGGGTAGAATAGCCGTTGTACTCTAAAAAATGAGGCAAAGGTGTGTAAAATGAAATACTATTTTTTTACTGGTGCTAGGACGCCTTGTGAGTCCGTAAGGGTAGGCATCATTGCCCTGCCTATTTTTTCCGTGAAGCAGTAATGCGTTTGACTTGAGGGGTAGAATAGCCGTTGTACTCTAAAAACTGAGGCAAGGGCGTGTAAAAACAATACAAATTTCTTACTGGCGGTAGGGCACCCCATAAGGGTAGGTACCATTGCCCTGCCTATTTCTGCCGTGAAACAGTGATGCCTTTTGGCTTGAGGGGTAGAGCAGCCGTTGTACTGTAAAACGGAGACTCTAGAACTCATGCCTCAAGGCGGGTGTGCCCGCATTTACGTTGTTAATGTCTATGGGCTCCGGTGACCAAATAATACCAGGAGGGCCGCGAACTCGATCCATATATTTTATAAAAAATAAAATAAAAAAACAATAGTATGACTAATCTAAGGAAACTGTTGCTGGGATATTTAAAAAAAGATATAGGTATTGTTTTATTAAGCAAAATGCTATCGTATTCAAAGAAAGAAATGCAGTGGAAATATTGTTTTCATGGAACAATCAATCGTTAAGATTATTCATGAGTATCACAAAGTTGAAGATACCTTTAGATATACTCTGAATAATACTAATTTTATAAGAAAGAAATAAAGTGAATCTACTTACTAATTTAATGTGTCAGTCTAAAATTGATAATTCATTTCCTGGAGTTTCTAATGAGCTGTCATATATGGGTGTCCATTTAGGGAGTTCCCCTAAACATTTTAGTTATTTGTGAGGTTTTTAACAATGGTTCTGTCCAAAGTCGTCAAAATTTCAATTTATTGTGGTTGATTAGTTTAAAATAAGCATTGAAAGAAATTACGTTCCAAAGAAATCAAATAATCTGAGTGGAAGATTTAATTCATTATGTACTTTATTAGATCCTATCGCTCCTATGGAAGTGAGTTGTATGCTAATCATATCAGGAATGATGATATTATTAACTTACTATTTATATATTTATAGAATGCTTTTTACAGTGAAAGTTGCAAATTAACACAAAAAAGCTGAGTCATATGTTACTGTTCTTTTAAAGGCTATGGAACTTTCTGGAGCCGGTAGTAGAGTCAACTATTGCACGGATTGAACTGATGATGAAAATCAGCATTAGTAACAATGTATCCAACTTCACTCATATAACATCTAAATACATCAAAATTCTGATTAGAAACAATAGTAATAAATACCAATAATACATAGTACGTTTATTTTAGAAAAGCAGGTTTACTTTGAATTTAGAAGATGAACTGTAATTACCTAGATTGGGCTTCTACGAGTAATACTCAAAGCAGGTAATTTAAACGTCAAGTAGTGAGCGAAAAATTCACTAAAATTCTATAACAACAACTCATTTACATAGGTAAAGACATTCTAAAAATAAATTACAATTTATGCAGACCGTATCGTAGCTTATGAAATACACAGCCTGTAGTGTCTACAAAATAGTTTTGGAAATGAGTCAGCGCACAATGTTCTTATGTAGGTGAGTACCCGATTAGACGTTCGTATTGCACATACTAATTTGACGTATTGCATTGAGGTCATTCAACTCATGTTTTTTTTATTCGACTAAAAGTATTTAAATACAAAATTAAATGAAGTGAAATGTATTTTGCATACTTTCATCATTTATAGTTAAAAAAAAACTTGGTTCTCCTTACCTTTAATAAACTTGGTGATTGATGAATACAGACAATTTAAAGGGACAAGTAAAAGCTTAACAATATATATATATAGTATATATATAGTATAGAAAACCATTTGAAATAAACCATTTAGTAGTGGTAACGAGTTCTTGCAACGACTCACCTGCCGAAGCAACCAGCCCTGAAAATGGATGGCGCTGAAGCGTTTTGCCTATACACTACCGTTACCGGCACGTGTGATGCTAAATTTTTAATTTGGTATCATTAAGCCGTAACGAGTAGGACGTGCGCGACGGAGAGCGCAGAAGGGTCTGGGCGTGAGCCCGCTTGGAGCCTCCGTCGGTGCAGATCTGGTATCGTGTATCGTCGGGAATCGGGTAAGTATCATTATGAGACAAAACATTCCTAATTCCCGGCTTGGGTCTGATGACTCTTTAAAACTAGAAACTCTACTATCGTTTAGTTGGTTTAACTTGACGACAACTACTTCGATCAAGCATCGTAGGCAAGCACCAAAGATTTCTGATGGAACCATCGAGAACTCAAACAGTTTTCCCATAACAGAGTAACAACAAACACGGAGATGGTACACCCATTCACAAAACCTATTATGTTAATTTAAAACACATTGGTGGCGATAAGATCGGGGCTCGTTCACACCACACCTCCCGAAACAATAGTTAATAAGATGATTTATATCGATCGATAGATAGAAGTCGACGCGTCTCAACAACGTTTTAGCATAATCTCGGGTTAGGATCGAGTGCCATATCGATCGGTACAGATGTTATGACTTGTACACGAGCGCCCGGTGGTGTGATCTCAGTCGTTTATTTATCGAGGTGATAATTAATGCAACGAACGTTTCCTTAAGGCCGAATGAATAGTTTTGGAAACGAAAGTTATATAAAAAAAATTCATTTGAAAAAAAATTAGCGATCTAGATAATAGATCGCTAGTGCAGTCAACAAGAACCAGGGATTGGTATATATTATTCACTTATAATATCGTGTTAAAATGAAAAATCAACTTTCATTAACATATTGGATAATTATGCAGAAAAGAAATTAATACTTATCAATAGTCTATCCTTCTATACTAATATTATACAGAGGAAAGATTTGATTGTTTGTTTGTATTGAATAGGCTCCGAAACTACTGAACCGAGTTGAAAAATTCTCTCACTGTTTGGAAGCTACAGTATTCCCAAATGACATAGGCTATAATCTTTTTTGAAAAAAATTCGGAATCCTTACTAAAACTTTAAAAATGTAACCCAGGGTGTAAAAAAATTACCTAAAATATTATTTACATCGCGTGCCCTGCAAAAACTATTGATGATAGAATAAAATAATGTACTACGACTTTGTAGAACACATTATTATTTATAAAAAGTGTCGCGACAGCATATGTCTAACTATTGTAGTTATGCCGCAATAAGTAGTTCTTTTATTTAAAAAAAATAAAACAACGACAAAAATATCGTTGAAATTTTTGTTAAAGACCCGAGCAGAGCTGGAACGGGCCGCTAGTAATTAATACTTTAATAGCTCCCACGTTACGAACACTTAAAAGTTTACGTCGAAAATGTCGTATGAAAATTCTTTTATAAAAATTGTTTTCACCTTAATGAAAATGTTAATAGATCGTGCACAGCTATCAGCAATGCGGAAACAAGAGCTGTACGGTTGGCAGCGAATCTACGGAACCTTAAGAGAACGTCTATTAATTCCGTACAAGCCGGCCGGCACGATGACGCGCTGTTTTGCGCCCTCTATACACGAGTTATTATAAAATAATGAGAGTCGAGCCGCCCGCTGGGCGCTACAATTGCCCTGCTTAGCCGCCTCGCCGCTGACCGTTTAGCTATTTTAATTTTTGGTTTGTCTACTAACGGTGAACGTTCCGCCGGGTTCGCCGATATCCGTGTAGTCCGCCTACGTGATGTTGTGGACGATTGAAACTCTGTATGATCGGTTGCTTGATCGGTGTCCGTTTTATCTAATACTAGCGACCCGCCCTCGTTTCGCTTCGGAAACATTAAAACACACATGAAACCAAAAAAATAAAAAAAAATAAAAAATAAAAAAAAGTAGCCTATGTTCATCAGGGACAATGCCGGCTTCTAATGGAAAAAGAATTTTTCAAATCGGTCCAGTAGTTTCGGAGCCTATTCGAAACAAACAAACAAACAAACCTTTCCTCTTTATAATATTAGTATAGATCTCAGTTTCGAGAAGTCAAGAAAATTAGGAGTTATCTTTTGAAAAGTGAACTGACACTGGTGGTAGGACCTCTGGATAACGGAGTGAATGTATTAAAAATACCATTCGAGAGCTCACTTGCCTCTGCGTGCACTTATAATGACTATATTTTGTGCAATAAACTACAAAGTACTTGATCTGAAAAACAGCATTCTCAATTTTTTTTAAAATAAGCTTTATCACTTGGGCAGGAGGGGTTACGACGATTTTATTATGTATTGTTTACTCGTGAAAACTGAAAAAAATTGTAAATGTTGTTAGTACCTACTACTATCAAACCCGCTTTGATTTTACTGCACAGAGCTATTCGTTCATTGTGAAGATTATCCGTGTACGTAGGATCGTTTTCAGTTACAAAACTTGGCTTTTACCAGCGGTAGGACCTCTTGTGAGTCCGCACGGGTAGGTACTATCACCTTGCCTATTTCTGCCGTGAAGCAGTAATGCGTTTCGGTTTGAAGGGTGGGTCAGCCGTTGTAACTATACTGAGACATTAGAACTTATATCTCAAGGTGGGTGGCGCATTTACGTTATAGATGTCTATGAGCTCCAGTAAGCACTTAACAACCAGGTGGGTTGTGAGCTCGTCCACCCATCTAAGCAATAAAAAAAAAAAGTTCGATTTTAAAAAAAGTCCGCCCCGAATCTAAAACTTTCTTAATTATCTATGGTTTGCTTGTGTATATTTGGGAATATATTTTTCATTTACCATAAAAAAAATATGTATGAACGACACTATCGTATGTCCTCAGTCTCGAACGGGATTTTTTATGGGAATCACGCACCGATACCATTAGGCTATATCATGTATAACATAATAAATAATTTTTTTACTGCAAATGATTAGAAACACTAATTTTGTAAATTAACATGGGTATGTAACAAAGAATCCTATGAATGTTACCAGCGTTTTAACACAATTTATACATATAAATAAAATTGGAGTGTCTGTTTGTAATATTGAAATAGCATGTAGTTAATGCATATGAATATATATACGGTACATACACCAAAATAACATTTTTTACAATTTTTGTCTGTCCGTCTGTTTGTTCCGGCTAATCTCTGGAACGGCTGGACCGATTTTGACGGGACTTTCACTGATAGGTAGCTGATGATATAAAGAGTAACTTAGGCTACTTTTTTTTGACTAGCTTCGCCAAGCGGCTTCACCCGCGGTACGACAATAACCGCGGGTAGCATCGCGGGACTCAGCTATCAATAATAAAATTTAATGTTTCCGAAGCGAAGCGAGGGCGGGTCGCTAGCTATAAATATTATTAATAATCAACACTAATTTGTAGAAACAAATTGAAGCCACGACAAAAAACAGCCTAGTAGTAAATTAATTAATTTTAACGAACAAAATAATTTAGCGAGTCAATTTGGCAGTAGTGCAGCACGCGAGCGTCACTGCCGAGTGTGACGGGCGACGACGCGGGCGCAAGCCGTGCTGCATGCGCATTAGGGCTCCTATTCTGGGTTATTACGACTTAAAAACTACTTTAATCGATACATAGGTATTAGTATTATATAAATATGCTTTTGTAGGTATACAACAAAGGGAAGATTTTTCACCGAGCGGGTATAGTTGCTCGGTAGACCGACAGTCCAAATGTTGTTATTCGGAAATTGTATTTAAGCAAGCTGATCTAGAAAATGTCGTAAGCGAGATTCAGGCATCTGTCAAATATCTTGTGTTGTACGAGTATGATAGCTACCCACTTTCCACAACTTCAACACTTTCAACAAATAACATTACGTAACATTTCCGAATGAGTTTTGATTGTAGTGATGTGAAGTGAGATAGGATATGGTTGACAAAGTACAGACACATCAAATTTTGTCCCTTTGACGTCAGGGAATGAATTGTTCTATCTTAATATAAATATGAATAAATGTTTATGTCATCGAGAAAGTAATACACAAATCAGTGTATAGTTTTATTTCAATTATTATGTAGGTCTGTAGCTATATAATTCTAGGTATGTAATTATGTAACTCTTTACCGCTGTATGAAAGCCAATGAGAACAATTTGAAGTTGAAAGCTTTCGGTTTTTTTTTTCAGCTAGTCGTTGGTAGCTTTAGACGCTATTCCGAACTACGCATGGTATAGTTTTAGCGTAAACTGACAACAAAATTTTGATGAAATTACGTGGGTTAATGCGTGTTACGTTTTACGTCATCTATCAGTTGATACAGAGTTCAGAATTTTAAAAGTTCAACCGCGCGTGACTGTAATAACGAGCTGTACCGAAAGTTATTATCTGGTATGCGAACTAATAATACTAGATGTGTCGTTGAGATAGTTTAAAAAATACTAGATGATGACCGAGCTTTGCTCGTTTTTTTTATCGCCATCTTTTTGTGTCTTTCAAGCAGTAAAAATAGTATTATTATTCGCCAATAGATGTCGAGAAGAGTCATAAATTTGATTATCGATAAAGTTGATTATTGAAAACACGAATAAAACAACATTTTCTGAAAATAAATCGTAGCTAGATCGATTAATCGCCCCCGAAATCCACTGTATACTAAATTTTATGAAAATCGTTGGAGCCGTTTCCGAGATACAAGAATTGCTCGTTTAAAGGTATAAGATATGCACATCCGCCAAAACAAGTTTTTAGTTTACTGCAACCTAACGTTGATTAGAATATCATTTCTCGATCATTTTTTACAAAGTGATATTTTGAGTGATAATTTAATGATTTGAAAAGTCGAAAGTTTGGTGATATGCATCCCGGCCGCGTCATATGGACGTCGGTTGCGTATCTCGGCATCTTCACGCGTCGCTGATCTATGCTGAGCCAGACAGACACCCCACAATCATGTACAATTCTTTTACATTACTATAAATGTACATATTTCGCCAAATAGCACCAATTAATTGTAATTTGGTGGGGTTTATATAATGTGCATGTAAGTAGATAGCTTTTTAGTAAAATGATTGAAAATACACATTGAAGCACTAGATATGTGTAGTAATAGAAATTACTCGAAATTAAACAGATTTTGAAATAGCAATAGGTATTAGGTTTTAGTATTTTGTATTTTATATTAGGTGAACTCATATTTATTGGTATAATTAAATTATTTATTTCAGATTGAAAAACGAGCTGTATTGAGATTAAAAGAGGAAACAGAAAACCTTGTATGTGTCATTAGCATATATTTTTTTTAAAACTAGAGATCCTGCAGTAATCGAAATTCGACTATAATTAATTGGAATTGTATGTTTGTACACTATTATGATTGTATTTTATATTTCTATAATCACAAATTTCGCCAAGGCTACACTATATTTTTTTTTTAATAAAGACAAACAATAATCTATTCTCAATTTGACCACAGACGTCAAGAACAAAATTTTGACAATAAATAGTATGCATGCGTGTGTGCGTCAAATACATGGATATGTAGTGTATGTAATGTTTTCTTTATTGATTCAATGTATCTTTTATGCATTATTTAAAAAAATAAATAGCATTGTGCACTTCTTCTCTATATTCTCTATAAGTGTGAAAAATTTCATACTCCTCCGTTCTCGCAATTTTCGTAAAACGGGATACAAAGTTTTTGCTTCACGTATTAATATAAAGATTAACTTCGAGTAACTAATAAGGGGAAATTTGGCCAAGCTTCTTTTTGTACCAATGTACCTGTCATTTTCTATGACAAGTTGTTAAAATTTATAATAATAATATTTATTTAAATATTTAAAGTTGTACAGTGCAATAAATCGACAAAATTTTCTAAATTGTATTTTTTAATTTTTTATTTTACTGATATACATAAGATAATTTTGAAATAGGGCTCTTCAGTCAATTAGTTTGCAAAATGAAATATGAATTGAATAGAAACAAATTATTTCATTAGAATTTCTTATACAATTGTTTCAGCAACAATCCCACCTGTTTAAGACGCAAAGCATTTATTTGTTCTGATTTAAAGACAGCCATCGATACTGCTCTCCATGAGACTTGGATCGCAGGTCTCAATCTGAGTAATGGAATTCACGTTGCTTTGTTTATGGTTTTAACACGATGCTTACTTAGCATCTAGCGCGTCGTGAACTAATTAACCCAACCACAACAAAAAAAACTGGTGTATTTACACAATTTCTCTATAATTTTAAGGGAATGTATTGAGTAACTCTAAAGAATTTCAGAATGCGTCTCTAATTAATTATTATAAAGTTTTTATTTTTTTTATTGCTTAGATGGGTGGACGAGCTCACAGCCCACCTGATGTTAAGTGGTTACTGGAGCCCATAGACATCTACAACGTAAATGCGCCACCCACCTTGAGATATAAGTTGTAAGTTCTCAGTATAGTTACAACGGCTACCCCACCCTTCAAACCGAAACGCATTACTGCTTCACGGCAGAAATAGGCAGGGCGGTGGTACCTACCCGCGCGGACTCACAACAGGTCCTACCACCGGTAATTTTAAGGGAATGTATTGAGTGGCTCTAAAGAATTTTAGAATGCGTCTCTAATTGATTATTATAAAGTGGTATCATGTAACATGCCTGACAACGATGACAGAATGTCGTCTAATGTTTGGAAACTCGTGGGCGAACTTCTGGTAAGTTGAATGTAACGGGAGTCAGACTAGTTGAGTAAACTAAAATCCTTTGTGTTTGTGTTATAGCTAAGCGTGGAAACCTCAGCTACTGATCGATCATCGCATGAGATATTACGCGTTTAATAATTATCCCTGCTACATATAGCTACTTATAGCAGGGATAATTATTAAACAGTAAAAAGCAATGCACAGTCCAAGAGTGTGAGCGAGATAAGTTTCTGCTATAAAATAACACTAATCGCAAATTTAAGTATTTATTGGAAGGTCTACGTCTAATTTGGATATTGCGTTCACAAAAAGCATTTTTGATTGCAACGCTATTTTCTGTTCCTTTATAAAAGTACTAAGACTTTATTAAAGTCTTAACTTGAAATATTACTAAATCAACTATTACTAAATTGATTTTAATTTTTCCTGCCATTCTATATCTTGTATAAAAACATTTTAACGAAATAAAATAATGAATCAACGTTCCCATTGCGCCGTCGTTAATAACAGTGTATAAGAATAGAAAACATCTGATCTTACTCGCGAATGATTCACAAAAAAATGGCATCGTTTTTACTTGTAGAACAAACAGACGCGTATGATTAACAGACAACCAAGAAATTCCAATTCTTCGAAATGTTCGTACAACATGAACTTTAATCAATGAAGTTATGTCGGTGTCTTTGCAGTTTAACTAACCGAGTAAATTGTAAAACCACGATTCTATATGGATACGGCAATTGAATGATGTATTTTATTTTTAAGTGTAGGATATTAATCGTGGCGCGTTCATTAAATGGAATTCGTTTTAAAATAATTAAAGGGCATCCTTAAAATGAATGTCTATAACGAAAATTAATAAGCATTGAAAATTATGTCTGATTGAGCAAGACAAATAATTGAGAGCAACTAAAAGACACTGCTTTTCAAATTTGTTGTACGTTTAAACATTAAGAAGTCTAGCAGACGTTGATACATTAAATATTATTGTTTTAATAAAAAAATCTCTCATCTTTTCTTTCAAAACGGTTTTCAGATCGAATGGAATCAATATTTTAAACGTTCAGTGACTTATAAAATTATATAAAAAAATAATAATGATAAAACATAAAAATGGTAGTAGGTGGTAGGACTTCTTCTGAGTCCGCACGGGTAGGTACCACCACCCTGCCTATTTCTGCCGTGAAGCAGTAATGCGTTTCGGTTTGAAGGGTGGGGCAGCCGTTGAACAATACTGGGACTTTAGAACTTATCTCAAGGTGGATGGCGCATTTACGTTGTAGATGTCTATGGGCTCCAGTAACCACTTAACACCAGGTGGGCTGTGAGCTCGTCCACCCATCTAAGCAATAAAAAATAAAAAATAAAAATACCACATCCACATCATTAACATCACAGTTCGGAGACTCGCGGGCCTGTCTAGTTACAATCCATGTCCCGTCAAAACTTGCCGAGTCAGCGTCTCCTCTTTAACTCTTACCAATGATTGTTCCATTCGGCATTGTCTGTCAATACTAGGCCGCCCCGCTCCGCCTCCCCCCGGCGCGGTCAGTTAATTACTTTTCATTAAACAATAACCACGTCGTGTCTAGCATAGCATCGATTGTGAAACGTAAGTTGGTAATATAGATTCCGATGTACCTACCGTCTTCGGTTGAGATGTTGTTCGTACTATTTAAAGCAAGTATGTATATTGTGAGAATAATAAGGATAAAAGCTTAAGAAAATTAGAAATTGACAGAGCTTGGGTAATTACAGACAGTGAAATTATTGTAAATATTGTGAGAATAATAAAGATAAAAGCTTAAGAAAATTAGAAATTGACAGAGCTTGGGTAATTACAGACAGTGAAATTATTGTAAATATTGTGAGAATAATAAAGATAAAAGCTTAAGAACATTAGAAATTGACAGAGCTTGGGTAATTACAGACAGTGAAATTTATATATTAATATGTGAAGCAAAAACTTTGTATCCCTTTTTACGAAAATTGCGCGGACGGAGGAGTATGAAATTTTCCACACTTATAGAGAATATAGAGAAAAAGTGCACAATCCTAATATTTTTTTTTAAATAATGCATAAAAGATACATTAAATCAATAGAGAAGTCATTACACACACTACAACCATGTAATTGACACAACGCATGCATACTATTTATTGTCAAACTTTTGTTCTTGACGTCTGTGGTCAAATTGAGAATAGATTAAATATTGTTTGTCTTTATTAATTTTTTTTTTATAGTGTAGCCTTCGCGAAATTTGTGATTATAGAAATGTAAAATACAATCATAATAGTGTACAAACTTATTATATATTATAATTCCAATTAATTATAGTCGAATTTCGACTACTGCGGTACCTCTAGTTGTTGTAAACAGACAATTGTTAAAATTGAAAAGGTACAACTGAGTCTGGTAGTTGATGCGTTTGGTTGTAGTCTTGATCATGGGAACCCCATACTCTTGCCGTGTTCTTACCCCGGGTGGATATTGGGTGCCGGGTGAGAGAGCGCAAGGGAGTTGTTTATTGGGTAAGGCTGGATAAAAAGCGTAGATAGTCGGACTATTACACGCTTTATTTTTGAAAAACCCACCTAAACGCAGGGCCGTTAATCTGGAATTCTCCAAGGCCCAGCGGTTGACATGTTGAAAAATTGGCATCGACATAACAAAAAAAGGCTGTGACGCCACTAATAATCCCAAGAGGTCAAATTGTTTGACCATCGCCGTGTCAAGCTCACTTTTATTAGTCTGTAAGTGTCAAAGGTCGAAAGCTAACACTGGCCGGTGAAAGGAACCCCATTGTTCGATTGACCACCAGCAATTAATATGCGCAGAACTTGCAAACATCACTGCAGGCGACCGTTTGATTGTTACATGCATTTGCAAAGTTATATGGAGTGATAAAATATTACAGCTACCTCGAAAATCGTAATATTAATTTCGTAAATGAAATTCTAATTTTTGATTAAATCTTTTATTAAATTTATCAAAATAAATCTTTTATTAATTTTATTATCTTTATTATTTTTGATTAAATCTTTTTTCTAAATTTAATGGCTCTTTTCATCAAAAATGTACGAAAAAGGACAATAAACGATGTATTACAACAAAAAAAGGACATTTTTATGTTAAATACAAGGATTTTATAATAAAAATGCACTAAAATTTTATTTCTGCTCACTATTTATCTTTACCTTACGGTAGGTACCTACCCGTTCGGCCTCACAGCCCATAATTATTATATAAATTTGAATATTTTGCGGGTATGATTTCTATTACCCAATGCTACTTAATAGACTCGGAGTGCCGTAGTTAGCGCCCCTGACTTTGCGCCGAGGGTCGTGAGTTCGATTCCCACATCGGGCAAACATTCGTGTGACAAACAGGTTTGTTTTTTCTTTATTTGGGTATTTATTATCTATACATGTATCGCTTGTAAAGACCCCGATAACATAGAGAAGCTTATGGTAGTTGGTCAGGTTGACTTAGGAGAGAAGATGATCTATGAGGAGGCAGTCTCCTCCCGGTGATGGTCACGGGGCGACCTAAGGGGGCTGAGACTGCGCCGCACGCTACCGTCACTCTAGCGCGCTGGCACCAGGAGGACGGGACGACGCGTCGGCGGCTGCGGACTGCGATGCGGTCCGCATTTTCGTCGTCGCTGTCGTCGCCGAACATACTGTGGAAGAGCAACCCGGTCGGCGGTGTATCGCGTTCCGACCCGGCAGGCTGGTTCTGGCCCAGCGGGGTATCCCGGAACACCAGCGGCATCGCCCGGGCGGCCTGAAGGGCCACCGTACCGCGGAGACTGACGTCATTGGTCGTCGACTATCGCCTCGACGACCCGTCGGTCGGGCGTCCTCGGGGTGGCGCCGCGTGTCTGGTTGTAGTGTTGACCGCGGGAACCCCCCTACTCTGACCGGGTTTTGACCCCGGACGGAGATCGGACGCCGGGTGTAAGAGTGCAGGGGAGTCGTTTAGTGGGTGGGCCCTAAATTCCTTGGGCCCGCGGTCTGCTCTCAACACCTGCAGATCGTAGAGTCTCACATACCCCGCGCGCCCCCTAGGCGCGGGGACCTCGTAGGAGGTTCGGCCCTCGGCCCGGAAAAAAAAAAAAAAAAAAGGAGAGAAGATGATGCGGACGCTCACCTACCCTATGGTCTGATATAGTAAAGACGCTCACTGGCCTGACAATAACCGAGGCTATAAAGACCGCCGAGGACAGGAAGACGTGGGGAAGTATAGTGCATCGAGTGGTCAATATTTTAAACTAGACACGGCCTTCAGCAATGAAGAGACCGACTAAGAAGATGATGGTATGTATGCGAGTCTCTGGTACCCATAACACAGGGAATTGTAAATAGGGGCCGGATGACCGTGGGTGCAAATCACTCAAAGAGCCATGGAACGGGTTATGTTAGGCATTTCTCTGTCGGATAGAGTGTGCAATACAGAAATCTGCAGAAAAACTGGTTTGACTGATATAACCTAAGTGATTGCTCGAAAAAATTGGAAGTGGGCCGGCCACAAATGCTGTCGTACTGACAATCGGTGGGGCACCAAAGTACTGGAGTGGAAATCTCGTACTGGACGTCGTAACGTGGGAAGACAGCCAACGAGATGGATCAATGAGCTGGTCTAAGTTGTTAGTAGGGACTGAATGCGAAAGGCAATAGACCGAAGAGAATGGGGTGCATTCGAAGAGACCTACACTCAGCATTGGGTGGACACGGGTTAGACAGAGACCGTGGGTGATTTTCTCCCAGTTAGGTATTTATTTATTTATTCCTTCAGTGTGGAGTAATCCGTGAACACATGTTAAGTACATATTGCATTAGAAAAATCTGTACCTATGGTGTCACCGCATCGCTCTATACGAGTACACCGGGCGTCTTATCGTTTAGGCCACGACGTTTGTGCATTGTATGGTATTTCACTAAATATGTAGCTCACTATCTAGTAAAGCATCACGGCATTTGTCTTTCGAGTCGCATTTATGAAGTAGTACAACGTACAGAGCTGCACGAACATGCAGTTACAAGAGCTGGTGCGTCTAAATCTTGTTGGGAATTTGAATTTTAAATTCTTTATCGTAACATAAAAGGCTGTACGTTTTAAAGTATCTGGTTCACGAAACTTCATGATGCCATTTCGAGAAATCATAATATTGTTTATTTTATTAAATTCTTTTCACGTGCAAAATTTCATTTGAATTTACATATCACTCGTATCTATGAACGCCGCGGATTATTTTAATTTATTTGTTGGTTTACTTCTAATTGCTGTATCATATAGCTTGGAGATTGTATATGAAGTCTCACAGCAACTTGAATTCTATGAACTACCAAAATATCTAATTATATTAGTAGTCTTCTTCTGCATAGTTCCCTCACTGCTGAGGATCGCGACCATATGTTCCTTTTCCTGATATTACTAGTCAAAGTCTTTAATATATTGTATAGCGACTTGTTTACCCTTAATCTAGAATACACGACCTCACTCGCCGTGTGGACTTGCTATAACTATCTGATATCGCCTATCAGTTATCTTATAATTCTGTCTACCATATCCTTTCAGATATTGTGTGAATTCATAAAATTTCATAAGGCAGCGTTATTCCTTTGTCTTCAAAGCTAATACGTGTGAGGTAGGCATTTACTTTAAAAATATTTCGGTGTCTGACCCATTAGGCCGCGCTCACATTAGCGAATATAGTCATATTGTAAGATAGCGAACAAGAGCTCTCCGTACATGTAGTTCGGTCGTGCCGGGCCGACATTACGGAACGGTATTTGCATAGTAATCGTTTGCGTCCGACGTTACATTTTAATTGCAGGTCGAGGGTCATAGTGCCTGTTATTTGGTACTTTCCTGGTCGTACGTATATTTATCTAGAATTTTCTTATTTTCCATTTATTGTACGGGGAACGATGAAGCATCCAATTGAATCAAGCGTTCCATTTTATGATCATAATGGCGCGGAGGGGCGCAGGTGTGTCGAGTTCTTTACAGTATTCGTATGAGTACAATAATATTTCGAATTACCTTTCTTACGTATCTTTGAGGTTAATCAGCCATGAGAATATTTTTTTTATTGCTTAATGGACGAGCTCAGGACTCATCTGGAGTTAAGTGATTACCGAAGATCAACAAGGCACTACTCACCTTGAGATATGAGTTCTAAGTCTCAGTTTCTACAGTACAATGGCTACCTCACCCTTCAAGCCGGAACACATTGCTTCACGGCAGAAATAGCAAGAGCAATGGTACCTACCCGTGCGGACTCACAAGTACCACCGGTAATTACGCAAATAATAATACTCAAAGAATTTTTAAAATATATGTTCTTTTTTCTAACACTACTCGATCGATTCTACAGAATTACAACAGTATATGAATATGAAGTCTCACAGCAAAGTGAATTCTATGAACTACCAAAAGATCTAATTACATTAGTAGTCTTCTTCTTCATGGTTCCCTCACTGCTGAAGATCGCGACCATATGTTCCTTTTCCTGATATTACTAGTATATATCTTCTCAACAGTCTCCTAACAACACAATACAAATTGAATAAACAAAAAATCTAATCTAAACTATTTAAGTTAATGCTTATTTCTGCCGTGAAGCAGTAATGCGTTTCGGTTTGAAGGGTGGGGCAGCCGTTGTGACTATACTGAGACCTTAGAACTTATATCTCAAGGTGTGTGGCGCATTTACGTAGTAGATGTCTATGGGCTCCAGTAACCACTTAACACCAGGTGGGCTGTGAGCTCGTCCACACGTATAAGCAATAAAAAAAAAAAAAAAAAAAGTTAAACGAACAATAATTAACTTGAAATTTATGAATCATTTTATTCAAAACAATCCATTGGTCAGCATTAAAATGTTTGGTTCGTGTTTCATGCTTTCCCGGCATTGTGGTCCGCTTAATACAATTAATTAAAATTTAACTTCGGCGTACCGTTTTGAATTGCAACAAACGAGTTCATTGTCACGATTACGTGACGTCTGAAAGAAAGTATTTAATCTGTTGTAAAGGTGTTTTTTTAAAATTCTCTATTAATTTTGACTACTTTTGCTAAACCATTTCCAAGCTTTGGTACTTTGACCAAATTCAATTTAGCCATCAATGCTATTGGAGAGACGTAATACATCTAGCAATACAGCAGGACTCTTTGAAGCGACGCTGTTAGTACTAGAGCCCATCGTAAAACACGAAGTCAATGATGCGGAGTGCCATGAAGTCCTGGTAGAAAGTGTGTATTTGTATATTTTCACACAAAATAATTTTCATTGTGACTTTTTTGGTTGACAGAAAGCTGACCATCAACACAACAACGACCAGAGGTAAGGGAGGTCTAAGCCTTTTAATTTGCTTTAGAGCGTACAATGACGTCACTGTTCAAGAGTGCGATAAAAATAGAATAACAGCATTGGCGTTGTGGGAAAGGAGAACGGAATAAAATCTCGACGTTTCAGATATCGCAAGTTCGAAAAAACGTGATTTCAATTATTACAAATGGAACATCTTTTTGTATTTTGTAAATAAATAATTGTTCTGAAAGGATAGATAAAAAAAAAATACTGACTTAATTCCTTGTGCATTAGTGGTCGAAAAATATAGAAAAAAAAAAACATTTTTGTGCTCGTTGATAAATGTTTTGTTTCGTAACGAACAATGCGTACTCGACTCGAATAAAAATCTTCAATTTATAAACGAGTAGAAGTAGAGGCTGTTGCTCGCGTCCGTGCGGGTTTCGGCTTTTGGGTGAAAAATGTGAATTACTTTTGAAGATGTCCAGCCAGTCAGAAACTCATTGTTGTAACCGATAACGATGTTCGACGCGAGGGCTCTCCACAAGTCCATGGGGTTACCTTAAATTAAAAAAAATATCTAAATTAAGGATTTTTTTCGACAAGTACAAGGAATTCTCAACGTAACGAAAAATATTAACGTTATTTTCGCATTTCTTATCAGTAGATTTTCGTTATACGCAGTTTAAAAAAATACGAAAAAAATGTGTCAAATAGTATGTTAGTATGGTCGGACCAAATAACGGAGGAACTGGGGATACCTATCAGCGACGCACTCCACCGGGCTGCAGGGCGGGATCGATGGAGACAGTTGGTTGACGAAATCGGACGGAGTCACGATCCTCTGCAGTGAGGGACCGATCGAAGAGAGATAGAGAAACAAATATTGTTGAAGCTTTTGATTTATGGCCAGAACAGCTATGCAGCTTAACTAATGGTAAGTGGTGAACACTAAAATCGAATTATATCTTTGCATCAAAAATAATAAGCTAGCAAAGTTATAGGAATCATAAATAAAAGAGTTGTATTTGAGAAGAAAATTTTGGCGGTTTTTGTACCTTTGAAAAATTGACGTACATACATTTGTGGTTTGGTTACGAATTTATTTTATTCTACAATTCCTAGCTTGTCGAATACTTTTAAGTTTTTGTTATTTATTCATTAGGTTTCGAATACATCTTAAAAACGTTTCATGATTATTCTAAGTTACATAGTATGCTACACAGCATGATGGATGATTTTAATACGTATTTTGAATTTTCGTAAGCTTGCAATCCCAGATGTGCCCGTGTCGATGCGTCATGGCTTGTGAAATTATTATGGAATCAGAAAAGTGTCGGCAAAAAGCCTCTGCTAGAGCTATGTGCTTGTCTACATTTTTTTTTATATAGTGTACACAATTTGGATAGAGAAGTAGGTTAAAGTTTCGGATATCCGTTTCCACGGAAACTCAGTGAATTAAATATGAGACTGTATACAGTTGCGAGAATAATTTATGATTTATCACAAGTTCAATTTAAATAACATCTGACTTTTAAGGTACTAAAAATTTAAATTCGGCAAAGTTTTTCGAAAGACTTCTCACTCAAAGTATTTTAGTATTAAAATTGCAAAATACAAATTAGAAAATTATGTTTTCAAAACAAATTTTATCTCTGAAAAACTATTTCATCAAATATTTCCGATATATACTCGTATGTAGATACCGATTTAATGTTATTACAGAATAACAATGCTATACATATTTAAAAGTTCCTTTCGACGCTTTCTGTTCTCATAGTGCTTTCATTGTTATTTATCAGAGACTAATTTTCACTCTAAAACAACTAATAAAGACTACATTATTCGAAGTATTAATCAAAATGTGAATTGACAGCTAGTTTTATAAAATAAATCATATCTATTTTAATTTGAGACATTTTGTTTTCATAATGGCTTAGATCCGTAACTCATTTTAGGGAGCAATGTGTATTAAAAAATAGAGAATTGAAAACTTCTATGGTTTTTTTAGTTGAGGCTAACCGTTGTAAATGATGTATTGATATGAATGTTTTTTTGTATAGTCGTACTAGAGAGAAATTGAACCGCCCGTCTGTCTGGTTATAATAAGAAGAACCGGGGACAATTAATACAAAGTCATCTGACCCCTGACTAAATCTTTATTATTATTATTTTTATTTTATTTTATTATTGCTTAAGTCGGTGGACGAACTCACAGCCCACTTGGTGTTAAGTGGTTACTGGAGCCCATAGACATCTACAAGGTAAATGTGGCACCCACCTTGAGATATAAGTTCTAAGGTCTCAGTATAGTTACAACGGCTGCTCCGTTGTAACCCTTCAAACCGAAACACATTACCGCTTCACGGAAAAAATAGGCGGGGTGGTGGTACCTACCCGTGCGGACTCTCAAGAGGTGGACACACTACCACCATTACTATTATTATAACTAGGATTGTACTATGAGGACCTCTTCCTCCTTGAGTCGTATTCCTCAATGCTGAAGGTCGTGACCACCCTTCTGTATCACTTTTGTATGTATCTTTCTCCATCTATTTCTGTCTGTGGCGGTATGGAGGGAACTTTTTTTATGGTTGAAAGATTACTGGTGGCTCCGAGGCCCTTTCAGTTTCACCAGAACAGGTAGACAAGCAAAGGCTCAACCAGGAGGAGTGAGATTAGCAAACAGCTGCCCGATTGCCTCCGAAGGAGACCTAACAACTCGAGAGCAGCTGTTTTGTGGATGAATCTACTACCGGATTGGAATCGCGACCCGCTGAGAAGATCTGGCGAGGGAGGGTACTATGGGAACCAGAGATTTATATAAATCTTTATCATCATCATTATTCATCATTATCCTGCCCTTCTCCCAGTCACCTGGGGTCGGCGCAACATGCTTTATCCTTCCATACTCTTCTATCATATACCATTTCTTCGCTCACTCCCCTCTTACCTATATCGTCTTTCACGCAATCCATCCATTTCATCTTAGGTCTACCTCTTCCTCTATATCCTTCCACATTCATAGTTAACATTCTCTTACCAACCTCATTTTCATTCCGTCTCATAACATGTCCATACCATCCCAAACGCGCACTTCTCAGCTTCTCTGTTACAGGTGCCAATTTCAGACTTCCTCTAACATATTCATTCCGTCTTCTATCCATTCTCGTTACTCCACACATCCATCGCAACATTCGCATCTCTGCTGCGTGCAATCGCCTTTGATATAAATTTTTATATAGGTTCAAATATGTACATAAATACTAAACAACTGGACAAAAAAAACTTGTTCATCTCACGAATGTTTGCCCGATGTGGGAATCGAACCCACGACAACAGGCAGGCAACACTAGGTCGCTTAGCACTGTACTACCATCTCAGTTAAAGGTTGTATGTTGTTACCTTCGCTCATGGACAAGTAGTTACTTCATAATAGCGAAATATGTGAAGCGATTCAATTTTTACCGTGTTGCAGAAATTTGGATGAGCTACGTGGACATGAGTCGGCCAACTGGGACCTCACACTGTTACTAAATTTGTCGTAGACCATCTAAAATTTTCAGATGCTTCAGTTTTTTTTCACGTGCTACGTTTTTCATGAGTAATCTACTAAGGAGATTTATTTTCAATGCAGTTTTCATTTAAAAAGCGTATCTCGATTTAAAGCAAATCCGATCGAAGGTCAATTTTGATTTAGTTTTCACAGAACAAATGCTTAAGTTTGCCGATAAAAGGCAGATCTGTTGACTTAAAGTTTTTTCAATTAAGGATTAGCCTTTGTGACAAACGTCACAGATTAGTTAGTCACTCAGGGGTAATGCGAAAAAATCTGTTTTTTTTTCCTACCTTTTTTTTATTGCCCTTGTAAGCAGACGAGCATACGGCCCACCTGATGGTGAGTGGTTACCGTCGCCCATGGACTTCAGCAATGCCAGGGGCAGAGCCAAGCCGCTGTCTACCTAAGCTGATAGCCTTGAGAGGCTATATCAGCGTAGCCTAACAAGTAGGTGACGACGTTGCTAACACTAACCCTGGCAAGAACGGTGCTTCGCAGAATCTACCACCGAATCGGAAACGCGATCCACTGAGAAGATCCGGCGAGAAACTCAGTGGGCTGTGTCTGTGGGTTAACATCTGCAATTTATTGATATACTTTATTTTGTTGGTTCGGTTCCACATACGCCGTCCGCGGGCCGTTAATTGACTTTCGGCTCCAAGTGTTTCGGCCAGTCATCGCTCTAGTTTCGTGTTTTTGGCGCCTATTCCAGCCCTCTATATTTTTTTATATGGCAGATCAATTATGATTTCGAATTGGTTTGATGAATCTGAATAAAATCCCATTGCTGTTGTTTAATTGCCTTGTTGGTTGTTTGAAAAATGGTTTAATCAATACTGCTAACGTTCTGTGAACAGATCGTGGCTCTATACAAACAAACAATGAATGCATTGTTTCGTTTTTTGACATACAATATGATTAATAGAAACCTTGTTTTCGGAAGATGCGTCAATGTTTCATAAACACATCCTTGGATAAACAGTTTTTTAAATTTAAATAATAATGACGCCAAATAAAATGTATCTTTTTCTATATTAATATTAATGTGGAATTAGAATTAGAATAGTTGTTACTGGTGGTGGGGCGTCATGTGAGTCCGCACGGATGGATACCGCCACCCTGCCTGTTTCTCCCGTGAAGCAGTAATGCGCTTCGGATTTCAGAGTAGGGCAGGCGTTGTACTTTGAAAACTGAGATTTAGAACTCGTGTCTCAAGATGAGTGGTGACACGTGGTTGATATTTATGAGCTCATATGACCACTGAACATCAGGTGGGCCGTGAAAAAAAGTGGTATGCAGCATTTACTAATTTAATTTCAACATTCAGCTTTCAGCGAGGAGCGGCTCGTCTGAGTATCCATGAGCATCGGTGACCACACCAATAGGCAGTCCCTATTCTCCTCGTCTGCTTATTAAGGCGATACATAAAAAAGTAAAAACACAAAATCAGCTGCAGGCAGAAATAATGGTAGTTTTAAATTCTGAACGATAATTAACCGCGTTATTATTGCATTTTTAATTGGATATGCGTTCTGAGCATGCGTGTACGCACACTGGGTCGTAAAAACACAATGCGAATGCAAATAACGTGAAATTACACAAAAATTAACGTTTTCGCTTTCAAATTTCGATCCGATCTTCAATTTTGTATCAGCTCCATTTATCGGCAGTAAAAAACTAGGTCTGCTTCCTGGAAATACTTTACAAGAATGTTTTTATGATGAATTCGTTAGTTTGTAATATAGGTACTATTATTGCATATAATAACAATAAAGAAAATAATGTTCATACTTGACAGCTGAAAAGAAAGGATAGTCTGTGGTTAGGTTTTCTTATCTACACAGTATATTTGTGTGATAAGATTCGTTCAGCCGCTGGATCCTCGGGGATCTTCCAAAAAGTCCACTGAAAAGTCTCATTAAATAACCACCATTTTACTGAGTTTATATGTATTTCGTCCCATATAATCTCGTTTCATTTAATTTCATCCCAATTAATGTCTCAAATTAATCAGCTACATTTCATTTCGCTCCATATTCTTTTTCACAAAGCAGAATGTTCAAAAGTTTAGCCTCTATGGTGTGATACCATCGCCTTTCCGGTCGGAAAAAAAAAAGAATTACGAGTACTATTACTACAAATAGGATTCGTTCTTGAAATGTCAAATGCTTCGGAGAATCCTCGATGTTCAAACATTTAGTTTTGCGCTAATATATTAATGGAATAATGCGAATTAGAACCTTATTAAATTCTATCTATTGAACAAAATAAACAGTTTAGTAATTATAGATTAAAAACTTCGTCATTGTCAATTGTAATTAAATTGATAATTAATATCTTATTTCGAGCATTAATTTCGCATATTATACGAAATTACTCACAGCGTACAACAATGATGTTTCGAGATTTCAGTAATACAGATTCTCATAGTTATGTAGACATAGTTTTCGTGTGAATTCATTAACGTATGAATGCAGAGTAGATTTGAAACGTCGTCTACGTGTTGAGGGCGCGAGCAGACGATGCAATCGTGAAATGTAACGTCAACAAAATAGTTAATTATTTTCATCACTATTTTAATATATTTTTATGTTACTTTGATTCAATAAGACGTTGTCTTCTATCTGTCAATTCGATGTCAAATTTAAGTAGTTAATAGCTTATAGCGGTTTGTCGACTAGAACGGTGTTGTGATCCTTCTCAATAGTTATGTGATTAGATGAGTCTAGTAAGTGAAATGAGAAACGAGGCTTTGCGTTAATTGTTCATTTACTGAAAAATTATGCGATTAAATAATAATAATGCTTATGAACCGAAATCGGAAAATCTTTCACATTATTATTGTAATCAAATTGATATTTGGTCAACGTGTCAAAATAAGTAGCAACGCTGACATTGTTTGCTCCAGTAATTATTTAATAGTCTGTGGTTTTATTTCATCGTACTACCTACGCCAATGAGATCCGTATGATGTATATCCGTATAATTAACGGTTTATTTGATGACTTGTTTTTTTTTTTAATATTTCAACCCTATGGAGACCTTCAGCTGCTTGTACCTCGGACATAACGTCCGTGAGTGACGGTGTTCACTCACGATAAATTAGACTACGAAGACCACAAAAATTACTCAATATTAACAGTTGCAAAACATAAGTGAGAAGTTTTGTTTTATTTTAAACATTTCTGTTCACCGTACATACGAACGCGCGCAAAAGTTCTCGAACTCCGATGCTATCAATTGAATACGTAACTAGGTATGATTAATTAAAAACTATAATAATTTTAATTGCCCTTCAATGTTACACGAAATGTATTATGTATTGTAATAGAGCGGTCATCTCTACTCTCTTAAAGTTTAATTATGTTTTTTAAATAATTGTCTATGGCATTTGCGCGCGAAATTGGGTCTTTATGAAATTTGATACTTTTAAACGTATGTTAGTGTGGCAGGTGCATTCGCTAAACAATCAATTGAAAAATTAATTAAACTGTTTGTCGTATCGAATAATTGTTTAAATAAAACGTAACATTTCGACAGCTGCATTTTTAAATTTTGTCATGTAGATACATATCATTTTAATTTGATTACTTGAAAACTAAATTTTATTTCTTTTCGAAGCTTATTCATACATTAACACGCCGTTAACATTTCATACGGATGTTGTTTTGTAAAACTAAATTTGATCGTAAATTGTGACTGTGTTTATGAATTGCGTAATTAGACTTTTACCAATATTCATTACTCTGGTCACATTGTTTGTCGACAAAGAACTAATAGATCCGGATACACACATCGTATTATTAGATCATGACCTAAACAAAAATTTTCTCATCTCTAGAAAACTATCTAGAATTCACAAGTTTACTAAGTCGTATGTAGCTTAGAATGTTAGTAATCAATTATCAAACTACACAAATCTAGTAATAAGATATAGTCAAACTTTTATACAAGTAGACATTTAATTGAAAACGTTTACCATACTTAGCTGGAAAAACGTTTACAGGCGAAATTCATGATACGGCAAATTAACTGTCTTACTGGTGGTAGGACCTCTTGTGAGTCCGCGCGGGTAGATACCACTACCCTGCCTATTTCTTCCGTGAAGCAGTAATGCGTTTCGGTTTGAAGGGTGGGGCAGCCGTTGTAACTATACTTGAGACCTTAGAACTTATATCTCAAGGTGGGTGGCGCATTTACGCCGTAGATGTCTATGGGCTCCAGTAACCACTTAGCACCAGGCGGGCTGTGAGCTCGTCCGCCCATCAAAGCAATAAAAAAATAAGAACAGCCTTAAAGGAATAGCCATCTTGTTTTCTAAATTCAAAGCGTTTAAAATTCGGAAATAGCCTATCAATCGCCGACGAGTTGATTGCTCAAACAGATGCGTCAAACGTAACAAGCCAAATTGCCTACTTTAATGCCTCAACTAGATACTCGCCGAGCATAATTTTTCTTTTTCTTTTTTTTTCTTTCTATATTTATCTGCAATCGGCTATATAGTCATAACCAGATGTGTTCCAAGGGGTTCGAGTTGTGGATGACATTACATTAAATGTCATTAATTACAGTAGTAAATTTAATTTTGTCGGTCTAAGTTTAAAATTGCCATCTTTTTAAACGTTTCACATCTCCAGTTGTATCTAACAGGCACCTTGTCAATTAATTTGAGTGTCGAGCCTAATGCTAAGCCCCAAGAAGGGAGAATGAGATTTCGATGCTCTGATAACAATTTATAAAATAAATAGTAATTGATACATTATGTATGGAGTGATTACCAAAACAAGATGTTGCCGGAGACATATTTATGAAAATAAGGACTTTTCTCTCGATATTAAACCTCAAACAGAACTGTGAAACGATTATTTTGTTTGTTGATTTCCCACGTTCCATATCGATTATAAAATACAATTGGGTAATCGATACGTTTGAAATTTTTTTTTTTAATTCCTTGTTTTATTTTACCGTTAAATTTAACTTACATTTGTTTTTTATAAGCAAACATTTAAACCACGAGTGTGTAGCTTACTTTAGAAGCAAAGAGGCTAAAATACAAAATAAATAAAAAACTTAAAATGTTGATTCGCGTGACCGGTGCTCCCGCGGTTTTACCTTGTTAAGCTCAACCGCAGGAATAAGGTGTTGAAATTTAACACAGTCTTGTTATTCACAAAGTTTATTTATTGGAGCACAGAATAAGGTCAACAATTTCGTGTGTAATAAAAATGTACTGTATTTTTTTATATATATTTAAATTGACACGGAAACGACATTCTATGTTACATTTTTTTTTAAATCACCCTTGCCTAATTGAAGTATGTGGTATGGCAGGTTTATAACCGTCTAATGTGTTCGGTTCCTTTTCAATATCGATTTGGCAACCTCAACTTTCAGGCCAAAACGCCGGATTCCTTCGCGAGGGCGGTATAAATAAATAAAACTGTAGAAGCTACTCATCCATGCGGGATTAACACGTACCCTACAATCAACCCTAAAAAATAAGTGGAAAACAATTATTGATTGAGAAAAAGATTGTAAACCTAATCAAACAGACTAAAATTGTATACCTAACCTTTATTTTATTTTATTGCAAAAGTTTATTTCATTCAAAGGTTGGACGAGCTCACGGCCCACCTCGTTTTAAGTGGTTACCGGAGTCCATAGACATTAACAACGTCAATGACGTCACCGACCTGACCCACCGTTCAAATCGAAACGCATTTCTGCTTCACGGCTGAAATAGGCAGGGTGGTGGTACCTACCCGTGCGGACTCACAAGACGTCCTACCACCAGTAAATTCAACAGGCGTCTTATCCTTTAGGCCACGACGATTAAATCTTAATCTGATTAATAATTGTACTGACGATTATCATGCCATATTCAACACATAGATTTATAATTTTGTATTTAAACTGATTTTACGGTTTATTTTATTTCATTTTTTTTTCTGAATATCATTTCCGATATTTCGATTATTTTACAGTTTTCGTGGTCACGGAGGAGTTCGGTATTGTTCGTTCATATATGTATATTATACTACTGTTTATTTTTGTATAATATAAAAAATATATTCTTGATTTTTACGTTTAATTTTGATAGTTTTCATGATGTCTAAGACTAACAAAGAAAACCGTGAGAAATATTATAGACTTTTTTCCAAATTATTTCTTTCAATCTCCGGTAATTCAGCTTCAAAAAAAAATTAATATGTATTATTCGCATAAAACTGAAAATACAAAGCATTTTAACGCAACTAAAATATTATTTTTCGTTTTAACACTGACACGCCCGGAGTTATCCGTGCAAGCGTCCGAAGCTAATTCGTATATGTAATTACGTTAATAACAAGCACACATACAGCGCCTAAGCATTTCGAGCCCGTACATAATTCATCCAAGTACATTTCCCGCCGGTCGTAAACTCCAAAACTATTTCGATGGCAACGCAAATTTAAATTTATGCTCTTTGCATGCGTTTTGTACGTGTAGAGGCAGGCATCGAGGTAAAAAACATGGCGACGACCGCAATCTCACGAGATCTTGAAGGCACACACGTTTCACTACGAAGCTTTCCTTTCTCTGTTACGAGTTACGTTTTTTCTTTGGCGTTTATAACTCCTTCTCTGGTCCGTCTATGTCTACCTCTGTAATTTTTTTATTAACACGCTTTAGATAGAATCCGAGTTCTAGTGTATTATTTAGTGAAAGAAACTTGTTGTTTCGCAGTCAGCTTCAAAAACGAAAGAGACAAAACACATTATAAAGCCAGATTTAGTATCACCGCGTTCACAAATAAGAAGTGTGATAAAAAATTGGTATAGGAGAAGAACGTAAATCGTTAAATTATATTTAGCTCTGCAGAATTAATATGTATTTGAAGATTTAATGTTGCAATATTATAGACACTCCCACATGTTGTTTCATATATGGACTTTGCAAATTGATGTCAGAATTTATCAACGGTGGCATTGGATACGCGTTGCTTTAGAATTAAGAATACTATACTATGTACTATGAAACATATACATTACACACACATTTGTTTATTACATTTGTACATTTGTTTATTATAAATATATCCCTCCCCCTTCCTCCTCACAATATTGTGCCATTACATTCTATTTTCGGCTATTAGTATCTTAGACTGTGGTGGACACAAGAGCAATGCGGGTCAGGTCATACTATGTCAAACAAATAGTAGAATATAGACTATAGTATGTTTATAGGATTTCACGAGTCGCAACAATATGTAAAGAAGAAAAACTAAGAAGCGTTCTTGGTCTAATGGGTGATAAGCCCGATGTATTCGTAATGATTTGATAATATCGGAATTCAAGCCAATGACCTGTACCTACTTTTTTCTTTTTCTTAGATGTGTGGACGAGCTTACAGCCTACCTGGTGTTAAGTGGTTACTGGAGCCCATAGACATCTACAACGTAAATGCGCCTCCCACCTTGAGATATAAATTCTAAGGTTTCAGTATAGTTACAACGGCTGCCCCACCCTTCAAACCGAAACGCATTATTGCTTCACGGCAGAAATAGGCAAGGTGGTGGTACCTACCCGTGCGGACTCACAAGAGGTCCTACCACCAGTAAAACCCAAGTTTTGTAAATGAAAACGATCCTACGTATACGGATAATCTTCACGATGAACGAATAGCTCTGTGCAATAAAATCATACTGGGTTTGATAGTAGTAGGTGCTAACTACATTTACAATTTTTTTCAGTTTTCACGAGTAACACATAATAAAATCGTCGTAACCCCTCCTGCCCAAGTGATAAAGTTTATTTTTGAAAAATTTGAGATTGCAGTTTTGCAGATCAAGTACTTTGTAGTTTATTGCACAAAATATAGTCATTATAAGTGCATGCAGAGGCAAGTGAGCCCTCGAATGGTATTTTTAATACATTCACTCCGTTATCTGCCCGATCCGTATCTCTGTGTATTGTGACGACGAAATGTTCGACAAATATGATGCATCGCTATGATTTACGATAACCCGTTGAATCGTTTCAAAATTAATGTGCACTCACAAATAAACAGGAGGTGAACAATTACCACTCTTATTTCAAGTGACGTAGGATGCCAATGTTTTTTTTTGGAAGTCACTTCATAATGGTCGTTGTCTGACTCCAGCAATTAGTAATGTATGAAAATCAATACGGGCTCATTTCGCAGATTACTTTACCATTGACACGAATGAGCGATAGTTCCTCATACTAGATTCATATCTTTCGCTTTTATGATGGAAGCAGCAATCGCGATAGTCTTATTTACAAAACAAGACAAGGGCTTTTTAAAGCTCATTTATTAAAAACTAGTCAAGCCGAGCTCGCTGTGCTGGCCTATCTTTACTAAATCAGTACCAATCTGCATTGCCGCTAGGTCAATCTGAAGACATCCTGAAAATTTCATTGAAATTGATCCAGTTTTTTGAAATTTATCAAATTGATCTGATTTTTTTTTTTTTTTTTATGTTTGAGTGATTTCTGGTGGCCCGGATGCCTTTCCAGTTTTACCAGGATAGGTGGGCGAGCAAGGGCTCATCCAGGAATTTACTAATAGCTACCGGTCGGATTTACTAACAGCTACCCTAGCGCCTCCAAAGGAGACCTAACAACACAAGAATAGCTGCTTCGCGAATGAATCTACTATCGGATCGGAATCGCGACCTACTGAGAAGATCGGGCAAGAAATTCAACGGACTGATGTTTAGGTTAGGTTGCACGACGCAAGTCTTAGCCGAGTTCGACGAGTGCGGTTACCGGGGTCCCTACTCCTAGTGTTAGAGCTAAAGGTGTCTAATGCAATAGTTATTGGGTCTCGATCTGGTTTCGGATTCCGTAATACACACATATCGACTTTATACATACAGCATACATTAAACTTAGCAAAAAATCTTGTGGTCGCACTGCCTTTTTTGGGGTAGGTATCATAGTTTATGTATATCCAGCCACGGGGGTAAAAGCCCCCAGGCCAGGGTAACGGGTATCCTTATGTCGTAGTTTGACGCCTCCAGAGAACAAGAAGGAGAGCACGCGGACCGAAGACCTCACCTTATTCTAATTGATCGTAGGAGACCATAGTCATACTGCCTATAAAATTTTATTAAAATACTTCTTATTGGGTGTTCTTTATATTCAGAAATTCTAAGTTATTACATATCAATTGTCAAGCAATTGTTTGATTTGAAGTAGCATAATAAATAACAGATCTCAACTTTTCTTTTAATATATTTTTTAAATAGTTCTCAAACCTCTCTCATTACTGTTGTTAAAGCGAAGTGTTCCTGCTTTTTTTAACTACCCACTCTTTTCTAAAAATAATGTTCTAAACTATAACACATAATTTATAAACTATAACTATTACTGTAAAGTTTCACTAAGTTTATTGTGGTTACACGGATTACACGTACGGGCGAGAATTTTGACTTGAATAAGTCAACAATACCTTTTGTAGTGCGTATTCTAATGGGATCGTTTTAATCGTTTCCGTGGAAAAACCGATCTATCACGCAGACCTCCCGGCGTGATTTAAATAGGTAATTAAAAAAGAATAAGCCTGGTCCTAGACTGATGAAATATTCTAATCAGTCACAGAGTCATTGTAAAAACTACGGTGGCGCGCGATGGCCGATAAGCGCTTGTCACACGGGTGCTCACAAACACATAGTTAAACATGCTAACAGAGTAACAGTTTATGTCTAGTATGATAGGTAGGCGAACGAATCGAGGCGTGTTTGACATTGATGAATGCATTTAAAATACTTTAAGATATTTTTAATAAGCCTCTTATTTAAAAACGTTAATAGCTACAGTAATTGCGATTGGTTATTATATTTTTTATCGTTTATATAAGACGTCATGTCCATTATTTTATTGCTTAGAGGGATAAATTATCTCACGGCTCGTCTGGAGCTATGTGTTTAGGGCCTATAGGTATCACCGCTATCTACTTTGAAATATGAGGTCTAAGCCAAAATTGTATAGTATTACCCAATAAAAATAGACTGGGCGGTGGTATTACGCCGACTCACAATATTCCACAACAAGTAATTACGCAAATTATACTATTGGCAGGTTTGATGTTTATTGGACCTTTATTTATTTATTTTCCTACCTAATCGTTAGTACTCTAAGAGGCTATTCCAACTACACGCGAACCGTTAGATGAACTCACGGAATCATCCTGAGAGAATTGCTAACACTAGCCCTAGCGAGAGCAGTGTATATCTGAATCTCCTACCGGATTGGAATCACAACCCACTGAGAAGAACCGGCGTGAAACTCAGCTATCCCTATATCGTATTTCGTTATAGGTAAATATTGGTACCTTATTCCCAGATTTTAATTTGTCGTAACGCACGATACGAGTAAGCCGGCCTTTCTTGTTCTTTAGGCTACGACGACCTTAAAAACTGTTACTGATGTTGATATGTAATACATACATTAAATTTAGTTTGATTTTTGGGCTTTAGGCAATCACAAATTATCATGCCTAACGTATTTCGGTCATAAACAACCTAATATTGAACGAAAAGAAAGAATACCGTATAATAAAAATAAAATCAAGTAATAATTACAAATAGTTAAATTGAAAGAGTGAAAAGAGAATAATCATGTTTGTACAAATTTATGTTCATTTAAATGTGTTTGTTTTTTTTCAAATTTGATAGTATATATGGGCGCAAACGCCACTGTTGGCAATAATTAACATAATAATATATAGTTTAGTTTATTATATGTTAATATTTATTAATTATTAGCAACAAAACTGTTAATCTACCATATTTAATAATTAGCAGACACTGTTTTGATGTGAAAATGTTCAGAATATGTTTAATGTTTATATTATTGTTTAAAAACACAAATGACTGTATAAATGATTAAATATGAATAAAGCATAAATATTAATAATAATTTATATTATAATTAACAGTACTAATAATTTAATTAAGTATTGTAATTGTTATGCAATGATGTTGTTGGCGCCATCTATTATTAGGCTGGATAATAACAAAGTTAGTTAATATTGCTTAAAAGTAATTCATGTACAGTAAATTAAATGTGAGTCATGTAAAATCACTAAAATATGTATTTTGAATATTAAGCTATGTTTTGTGAATTGTTTCGCAGTAATTACATTTGTTTGTATAAAAGAAGTTGTAGTTGCTATAACCAACAAAATGGCTAATTGTGTAAAAACCACTGAATAACTCAGGCGTGGCTTTTTGTTGTAAACAAGTAATGTTAAAGTTTTATAGAATTGTATTGTATTTTCATTGTAAAAGAACTTATGTGTGTAAATCGTGGCTTAACGCCGACATCAGAAGTGGGATCACAGCCCCAAAATCAATCGTAAGCCCCCGAATGAAGCAATCCACTGTTGAACAAGTGATGGGTCTCTCAACCTGTATTAAAAAGGCGAAAAGTGATGATAGCTGCAAATGCTGTACCCTTGCGGTGGCATTATAACTTTTATTTGCCGCCGTTCAACTCTGATGAGGGCGTGACATCAAGACCGATGCGGAAATGTGGAAACTATCATGAAGCTAATTGTTTCATCGCATGAACATCGAGTTCAAAAGAACAAGCAAGACATAAGCCGATATCTGGTCTTTGTATTGAACCGCATTGGAGCAAGTGAGGGACGAACTGATCCATGCATTCAGTAAGGATGTGGATATTTAAAATGAGTTCTAGACCGTGGATGTTTTGGAAAAGCTACTGACGCTGAGATGGTAAAAATACTGATTTCAGGTATTTATCTTAAATTTATTCGATCCAAGTTATTAAGAAATACGCTGTGGTATGTATTTCGCTTCCTAAATAATATCGATTCTAAAAACGTTCCGAAAGCGTCAAATTGAAAATATTCTGTAAATATAATGTTAATAATCTAAACATAACTCAGTTTTATCACAATCACATAATGATTCCTTCAGTTTTCGTGGCACTTTTAGTAACACTAAGGTTTTAAATGTGGTTACTGCGTCACTTGCGTCATTTCGAGACAACTTGTTACCGCCGTCAAGATGACAAACGTATCACCACAAATAAGACTTAAATCATTGCAGATCTAGTTTAGTAAGCTAAACAACTTCATGTAAAGTTTTTGAGCATAAGGGGTCAACTGATTTCAAAACAAAGCATTGTGACTTTTAATGGAGAAAAATATTAGAACTATTATAGAATTTCATATGGTAATCATAATCATATGGTAATACTGACAGTCTTGCTGACTTCCTAATAGGTTTTAATCTTTTAAAAAATAACTTCTCAGTGTTGCACTCTTTGAGGAGAACTTATCTATTTTTATAAGTTTCTATCCAGTGAACGCTCAAGTTTGGAGTCATTATTCAATCATCATGTAACTTTTGCAAATCATGTTTCATAGATGGTGATCAGGCAGATAAAAGTTGGATTTGAAATAATTAATTTGGATAGGATAGTACAACGCTGTACATACTGTATGTCTCCTGTTTATTGTGAGGAGTTAAGCATATTACAATAAAAATAAAAATAAACTTTTAATAATATGCCATAATAAGAGACAGCTCATCCCTGTTCAGCAGCTCCATATTATTACTTTTCCTTTCATAATTATTTATTTTTGGATGAGTGATTAACTCTCTGCACCCTAGGTTTCTAGTGGGGGTGCTGCTTTATTATTAGTCAAGAAAAAGTATGGCACAGATCTCTATGTGATTTCTGTTTTTAAAACCTTAGTTACATTATTGGAACCCTGTCACTTTTCACTGTTCACCAAGATAAAAGATAATTCAGGAGTTTCAAAAACTTGTGAACAGTATGAAATTCAGTACCACATTATTGCAAAGAGAACGAGCATGGTCAACAGGCATGCTGAACTATTGATGGGTCATAAATGTCACATGTTTGTAAAATATAATTTAATAAGCTCTAACAGGCAGCTATATGAATTACAGTTGATTAAAAGCTACAGCACAAAAATAAAACAAAAAATGCAGAGGCATTAGGAGGATGATGTTCCCTACCTGCCATTAAAATAAAGCAAATTGGAAATGGTCCGCTGAATGATGTATTAGGGGAAGTTGAATCAGCTGGTGAGAAATGGATGGACGAGCGGTCTCTGCCATCCAATGTGTTTTGGTAAAGGTAAAGGTAAAGGTTTGGTAATGGTAAAGGTTTGATACAGGTAAATCTATCCTCTTAATGTCAGAGGATTCTGATAACTGAAAAATTGACCGTATGGGCAGAGAGATTTGTTCTGCTGTAAAATGATTGATAATTTGTTAAAGTGGCTACTTTTATTTTCCTATCCAATTATCCTTCCTAAAACGCTGGCGGGCCACCATGCGAATCCTTAATCCTGGTCTTGTTGGCTAGATCCCGTATGGGTGATGCCTTATGAGTTGGCTAGATCTCGTATGGGTGATGCCTTGAGAGTTGGCTAGATCCCGTATGGGTGATGCCTTATGAGTTGGCTAGATCCCGAATGGGTGATGCCTTATGAGTTGGCTAGATCCCGCATGGGTGATGCCTTATGAGTTGGCTAGATCCCGAATGGGTGATGCCTTATGAGTTGGCTAGATCCCGAATGGGTGATGCCTTGTGGGTTGGCTAGATCCCGAGAGGGTGATGCCTTGTGGGTTGGCTAGATCCCAAGTGGGTGATGCCTTGTGAGTTGGCTAGATCCCAAGTGGGTGATGCCTTGTGAGTTGGCTAGATCCCGAATGGGTGATGCCGAGTGTGTTGGCTAGATCCCGTAAGGGTGATACCTGGTAAGTTGGCTAGATCCCGTAAGGGTGATGGCTTGCGAGTTAACTAGACCCGTATGGGTGATGCTTTGTGTGTTGGGTAATCCTCTTGTGTGTTAGCTAGATCTCGTAAGGGTGAATAGTGCCTTGTGTGTTGGGTAGATCCCAGTAGGGGATATGCCTTGTTTACTGTTATGTGAAATGCTAAAACAGCGCAAGGGACGCGCTGGAATCAGTATGGCCGTATGGGCGCAAACGCCACTGTTGGCAATAATTAACATAATAATATATAGTTTAGTTTATTATATGTTAATATTTATTAATTATTAGCAACAAAACTGTTAATCTACCATATTTAATAATTAGCAGACACTGTTTTGATGTGAAAATGTTCAGAATATGTTTAATGTTTATATTATTGTTTAAAAACACAAATGACTGTATAAATGATTAAATATGAATAAAGCATAAATATTAATAATAATTTATATTATAATTAACAGTACTAATAATTTAATTAAGTATTGTAATTGTTATGCAATGATGTTGTTGGCGCCATCTATTATTAGGCTGGATAATAACAAAGTTAGTTAATATTGCTTAAAAGTAATTCATGTACAGTAAATTAAATGTGAGTCATGTAAAATCACTAAAATATGTATTTTGAATATTAAGCTATGTTTTGTGAATTGTTTCGCAGTAATTACATTTGTTTGTATAAAAGAAGTTGTAGTTGCTATAACCAACAAAATGGCTAATTGTGTAAAAACCACTGAATAACTCAGGCGTGGCTTTTTGTTGTAAACAAGTAATGTTAAAGTTTTATAGAATTGTATTGTATTTTCATTGTAAAAGAACTTATGTGTGTAAATCGTGGCTTAACGCCGACATATACAACAACGGGAAGATCTTCCACCAAGCGGGTGATATAGCTCGGTAGATCGACGGTCTGAATGTTGTTTTTTTTTTTTTTTCTTACCTATGCTGATAGCCTTGAGAGGCTATTTCAGCGTAATCTTAACTAGTATGTGAGCTCACGGGGCTTAACCCTGACGACGTTGCTAACACGATCCCTAGCAAGAGCCGTGCTTCGCAGAATCTACCACCGGATCGGAAACGCGACCCACTGAGAAGATCCGGCGAGAAACTCAGTGGGCTGTGTCTGTGGGTTAATTTACTCGTCGAGCCCTTCGTCGCAAGCGACGGGTTCGACGAGAACGATGACCGGTGCTTGAGGTACCTAAAAGCACCGTTAGTGGATCGGGAGGATCCGAAATGACATGTTTTCCTCGACGTCGACTGCTTTGCATTCCTATTGTTCGGAACTTTGTATTATATTTGTGCAGACTTATCTTGAAAATGTCGCAAGCGATATTCAAGCATATGCCAAAAATCTGTTCTGTAATGGCTACCACCACACGAATTATTTTCTTTTTCGAACATGGATAGAAATTTGAATTTGAAATCCAAGTAAACGCCGCCATGGAATTCGAACTCTGAAGAATACTCACTCGCAGGCCACAGGCGCGCAGCTCAAACGTACGATTGTGCGGCCGCACACGGCGACCGTGCGCTTTGCATAACAAAGGGCGCAATTTGGAGGAAAAATGGGCTCGATCTCGGAGGTCGACGTTCTCGGGTAGTTTCGGATGCTGCGCGTACGACTCCTAGAACTATAAAACGTAAAGAGATCACTTGGGCCGTGGAATCTTTACCAATTTATTAAATATTACTACTACTTATATACCACCACCCTGCCTATTTCTGCCGTGAAGCAGTAATGCGTTTCGGTTTGAAGGGTGGGGCAGCCGTTGTAACTGTACCTACTTGAGACCTTAGAACTTATATCTCAAGGTGGGTGGCGCATTTACGTTGTGGATGTCTATGGGCTCTAGTAACCATTTAGCACCAGGTGGGCTGTGAGCTCGTCCACCCATTTAAGCAATAAAAAAATGCTGTACATAAATATGTAGGTACTTTATTATCTCTTGAAAAAACGCTAAAAATAAAAATTGGATTCCACATTTGAAACATTATTCGTATCTAATATGGTTTCTAAAATAGAGCACAGCATTCATCTGTTATATGATTTCACGAGAACGGCAAAGTTCAACTGAAATTCTAAAAGAAGCTTTCATAACAATACCGTTTTAACAAAAGCATTTCACTGATCCCGAAGTCAAAAAGTCAATAATGTCCCTTACATTAGCGGAAAAAACAATATGTGCTTACAATGAAATTCATTAATCAGGTGAACGACCCTCCGCTGCAGATATAAATAGAGAGGCCATGCGACATTTTATATTTATTTTGTTTACATTTCGTGCAACTAAAACACCATATTTTCAATCACAATTTTTACTTCTGTCATCTCAGAAAACTGCCATTTTATTTTCGACACCGATTCCCCTAACCCTCTCAGTATAGGTGGTCGAATTTTATAAGTGAACAATTTAAATTATATCCACGTTTCATTATATACAATTTAGACGACATGACGATATTAATCTAAACATTTATTATTCTAGGGCAGTTCATCACGACTTTGAATTAATTTAGTTTCATTATAAAATTTCAATGCCGTTGTTTGTATGTCGCTTACACAGGGCTTAAAGAGATGACAACCGTGTTTGACAATCTTCTCGAATAAGATTAATTTATTTGACATAATATAAATTAAGGGAGTTTCATCACTATATAATATACGTCATTTTGTTTTGATAATATTGAATAGATTAAACTACTTGGCAACTATGAGAGTTTAATCACCTTATAATATACTAGCCGTACTCGCCCGCTTCGCTGGGCATTTAAAATTAACATTATTATTTATTGTCATTATTATTAGGGAGTCCAACACTCATATAAATGTTATCCTATCCATTAAGTACATCTATTTTCTACATGAATACCAAGTTTCAAGTCAATCGGATGCATGTTTCAGTAGTTATAACGGAACATCCGTAAAAACCACTGTAGATTTATATATTAGTATAGATATGTCATTTTATTTTGCTAATATTGAATTTAGTTTTATCTTTCAATCATCCTTGCATTCGCGTGCGCGTTTCACACTTCCACAAAAACAATCCGTGCGAACTAATATATAGAAAATCTTATCTGCCTTATGAGTTTCATTGTAAACTATTGTCGTAGCTAAGCACAATGCGTCGGTATCTAACGAATGATCTCCGCGTTTCCTTGCAGCCGGCGAGCCGCAGTAGTAGTTCAGCAAATGCGAATACGAATGTTTTCACAACAATCGCTTGTTTTTACAAAATTTGCATGTGCACCACGCGGAACAATAACCACAAGTCGGCTCGTTAATATCGCTGAGAATTAACCGGCGCTGGATTGTCGCTTAATAAACAATACGAAACGTTACTCGGCAAAAACGAACTATAGAAACATCGGCAACAAGAAGAATAGGAAAATTGCTTTTGTTTAAAAAAATCTATTTGTTCGTATGTCGAGATGAACGCGCCTACGGTGCGTCGGCGGCGGGCCAATGGCGGGCGGCTGCCCTCCCGCCTCCGGAGACGCGGCCAATGGGCGCTCGCCGCAGCCGCAGCGCCAGTTTCCTTTTTTAAAAGTTTCGCCCTCGACTTCCATCCGATTTCCCGCCTCGGCTCCTTAAGTTATGGACGCTGAAAAAATCCGTTGACTTATTTATTAAGATGCAAGTTTTTGCGTTGTTAAATTATGATGTTGGTCGAAGAAGTCTTCGTCGGCTGGCCAAACGCCTTGCCGTTTTTACTGTGTGGCCGTTGAAAATGCAGGCTTATGGGTTTTATGATTTCATCGCAACTTTATTGAAGGCGACGTGCCTGTAATGGCTAAGCTATCGGATGTTGTATATCTAAATGAATTGTCACCTTTTCCTATTGAAGTGTTGGCGACGGTTAATCAATGCTTTATTGGAAAGATATGCTATTCACAGTTTCAATTTATATGTAACTTATTTGTAGACAGCGTTTATTCTAGCACCATTAATTCAATCATGATTTTAACGACAGAGCAAAATTACTCTATTTAATTTTGATTTTCATTATGTAAATGTTACTTATGAGGTTTTAGTTTAATAGACAATTATGTAAATAAAATATATTTTATTACAGAATTCGAGAACTTATCTTTTGTCACGTGTGATTTATACTTTTATTAAAATAAACGTTAGAACTTATTTACTTATTTAGATCAACATGACTGATTACCTACTATTAGGTGTATTACTCTGTAGGTGTATTAATCAAATTTCACATATTAGATATCCAAGTCAAACCAAATTCGATTTCCAAATTTCAAATTTGGAAATGAATTCTAGGAATGTTTCTGAATGTTTTTTGGATGATTTAACTAGTGAGTGCTCTCGGGTCTCCTGATTTTAAAAGGTCACCATAGAGACCAGCATGTGATTGCCACCATCTACTAGGAAGGCGAAATTTCAGTTGTAATGTATTCAAGGCAGCCTTGTTTTTTAAATGCTTGAAAAATTCGAAATAGGGGTGCCGAATGTAGGTATAATTACCACTGCTTGTCCATAATGTTCCTACCACAAGAAATTATATAAATTTGTACCATTTTTAATAGACGATTATCGGTTCAACGTGGAATTAACTAACCGCTTGAAGTTAGGAATATATTTCTGAAAAAGTTATCTGCCCCTGAATTGTTTTAGTCCTTTAAAAAAAACACTTAGAATTAATTTTTAATTACTTATTTACTTGACTATTGGGTCGATTCGAAGTCTCTGTTAAAGACATTTGGTATTCGCAATCCAGTACGCGATTTCATTGTTCGTAGAAATAAAAATCCTACTTTACGAAAAGTTACCCTAACAATAACTCTCCTCATGACGCTACCATTGACTGGTGGTAGGACGTCTTGTGAGTCCGCACGGGTAGGTATCATCACCCCGCCTATTTCTGCCGTGAAGCAGTAATGCGTTTTGGTTTGAAGGGCGGGGCAGCCGTTGTAACTACACTGAGACCTTAGAACTTATATCTCAAGGTGTGTGGCGGCATTTACGTCGTAGATGTCTATGGGCTCCAGTAACCATTTAACAACCAGGTGGGCTGTGAGCTCGTCCACCCATCTAAACAATTTAAAAAAACTTAGTTTGACTGTAGAATAATACTATACAGTTGACGCAGTTGTTGAGTGTGTGATTGGGTACGAGTCTATGGAGAGACGACTGAGATTCTGTAAATATAACAACCGTGAAATTGAGAGATGTTTGAACTTAAGTTGACATCATCACGTATAATTCTGTGGCCAATATCATTAATAATTATTTTTAGTATTAAGCATTAGAATAATGCGATAAACTAACGCCATTTTAGCACAAAAAGTAGCATACATCTTCAAAAAACTGGCGCTACAAAATGATTCCATACAAAAAGGACTTTTTAGATTTTTTTCTCCTACTTAATCCTAATCAGGTAGCCTAAATGCTATTTCTGCGACTCTCTGACCGGCAGGGGAGCCCACGGACTTAACCTTAGTTAGAGAATTTCTGATTTTTTAATTTTACTACCTCTGCTGGTAGCATCGAGGGGCTTTGTCAGCTTCGTCGAGCGAGTACGTGGGCTCACGGGGCTCGAAATTGATGAGTTTGCTACCCCTAGTCATTGTTTCGCAGAATCTACCACCAGATCAGAAACGTAACACAGAGAAGATCCGACGAGAAACTCCTGAAGTCGTCGTGGCCTCAAGGATAAGACGTCCGGTGCATTCGTGTTGAGCGATGCACCGGTGTTCGAATCTCAAGCGGGGACCAATTTTTCTAATGAAATACGTACTCAATAAATGTTCACGATTGACTTCAACGGTGAAGGAATCGTGTAATAAAAAAAATCAAACCCGCAAAATTATAATTTGCATAATTAGTGGAGGTAGGACCTCTGGTGAGTCTGCACGGGTAGGTACCACCACCCTGCCTATTTCTGCGTTAAGCAATAATGCGTTTCGGTTTGAAGGGTGCGGTAGCCGTTCTAACTATACTGGGACCTTAGAACTTATATCTCAAGGTGGGTGGCGCATTTACATTGGAGATGTCTATGGGCTCCAGTAACCCCTTAACACCAGGTGGGCTGTGAGCTCGTCCACCCATCTAAGCAATAAAAAAAACCTCATTGACCATTCCTGATACTGGTCCTATAAGGAGTAGTGCTTCGCTGAATCTACCACCGGATCAAAATCAAAATATGACAAAAAAGTCTTCTTTGAAGTGAACACTTCTTAAGCACTGCTTTGATTTGAAATCCGATGAAACAAAAATAACACTCGAAATCTGAGACAAAACGAGACAGCATACACATCTATCTATAGGATTTAGCCTGCGAGTAAACGAGATAGGACATAGCTGAAGGTTTATACAGTGAACGAACTGTTCACTTTTTATCTTTACTGCGGAGATGGGTGACCAACGACACACTTGTTGTTTAGCGTTGAGTAGATGAGGTAGTTATCATTACGAATTTCAACAATAGAAGTAGACCCGGGCACGTAACTCTGGACTCAGTTTCGATATTTTTCGTTATGATTTGGTTCTGGTGATACTCCTAACGAAGCGCGAATATTATAATAATAATCTAATTTGTGATACTAATACTAATCCTGTAATAATGTTCTAATAAAATAAAGTACTCCTCATTTTTATAGTATAACATCGATAGATGAAAATGCCGTCAAACACTTTCACATATGAGGCTATCGGCTTCTCTTTAGTTCATTGGAATGAGTGCTAAAACCCGATTCACTTCTGTTCTTTCTCTTTAACTTTTACGTCTACAATAGTGTGAAAACCTGGACATCATTAAAATTAAAACAAATAATAAAACAGCTAAATGCCGGTCAAAGATCTTAAACCATAAACACATATCGTTTACCTAATTAGATTGGGCGTTAAATCGCTAAACAACCGTTTATAATCAGTTCATTTAAAAATAACGCGTGTAAAAAACCACGTCAGATATTGTCAGTAGATATCGGACGTCTGTGCGCTGGATGAAAAAAAAAAAAAACAAAAAAAAACACTCGGGGCGATCCGTGACTCCTTTTTTTTCTTCGTTTTATTATTTTTAATTCATATTATCGTATGGTTATCCCCTTTAATTTTGTTTTTAAGTATGGCCCTCGGTATGCTGGCAGCTACGTTTATGAATGTTCGGGATTCCGTCGAGTTTACTCGTGGAGCTCGGCTTTATGTAAATGCGCAGGTGTTTTAGGTAATCGTGACAGATGTAACCGCTGCTTCGGACCGATCATTTGGTTCAGTATACATTACGAGGTGCCTCAATTACACGTCGTATTGAAAACAAACCGTAAAACGTTCACTGTTTTCAATTAAATACAACCGTAGTTTAATAGAAACGCTAATCTCGAATCTCGACGCTATCTTGCACCCGTCATCGGGGAGAGCTCGTTATTAACTTAGAACTTGACCCAAGAAAGTTTTTAAGTTATTTCGTCTCTTGAAATTTAATTATCTGGAATCAATACTTCTACTAAATTTGTCGATGGTAGCTTGTGTGTTATTTGAGACAAGAAGATGATTAAATTTGGCTTGCGTATAGGGTAAGTCCGGGGTAGATGGCCATATGGGAGAGATTGCCTATCGAAATATTTCAAGGTACCGTTCATTAAATGCCACTGGTTAACGTTTAGTTTTCTGCGCATCGTGCGTAAGGGCAACAGTGCGATAAAATGTTTGACGAAAAAAGCATAAAAAGTAAGTAAATCCTTTGTTTTTTGTTTCGACTATTGTAAATATTTATTTGATGTTTATGTTTTACATAATTGTGGTATCAGTTTATTTAAATTATGGTGATATTTGTATTTGATGCAAAGTATACAAACAGTGCTACTTTAAAATCTCAAAATGGTTTGTTTCGTGTCATGGCTTGTTTTAGTTTTTGTTGTGGTCATCTCTCCCGGAAAAAAAGGAGAGATGGCCAAGTGCAGTCGGTATATGATGGCCATGGTGCAATGTTACAGAAATGATGTTTTCTGCAAAGTATTAATGTATTTTCTTATTTGTTTTAGATGCCTAATAATCGTGTTTACAAAATCCTGCGTTAAAACTGTCTCGATGTCTAATGTTTCACACTCGAGTGCTTCGAAAGAGGCTTCGTTCAGTAAGGATCCAGATTACACTGCCATCTCGAATTCTACAGGATATATCACCTAGTCCACAAAAACTGATTCAAGTGCGTAAATGAGCAATGCAAGTTGAAACACCTTAGACTTCGAAAGAACACACTTAGACTAGAAAAATGCTGCAGAAAAAAAGTATAAAAAAGAAAGTAATAAAATGTGTCAAAACAAAGAAGGAAAAAAGACAAGAAAAGGACTGTTCAATGTATAGAAAGAAAAGCCATTCGAATACTATCTTAGAATAGTGACGATATTCCATTAAAAATACTGTCAGATAAGAATGAGAAAAGAAAGAGACTCGAAAAGGATAATTGTCTTGGGCGTGGTGGTGAAAATTACTACGAAACACTTCTCATCGAAGAGTGGCTTCAATGTACAGTGTGTCAGTATTGAGTTCACGAACACTACACTGAATTTAAAACGACGTGCTCCAGATGTGACGAAGAGGAGAAAACAAGACTTAAAAGTAGAAAATAAGACCAAAAAGTAATTATAAGTCTAGAATTAAGCTATGGCCATTTTACCTCTAATACTATGGCCATCACCCCTGGATACCTCGGGAGAGATGGCCAATTGTGATTTATGAAAAACTTCAATTAATAAGGTGATCTCCTTAGAAATTGTTACTTTTTTGTTTAAAATATCAAAGTCGATTCTTCAAAGTTTAATGAAAAATAAATATAATTAAAAAAACATAACTTTTTGATTTTTGACAGAGCTTAGAAAAAACTATGGCCAACTACCCCGGACTTACCCTACCTGCATTACCAATGTGCCGAAGCTACACTTTTCTATATGGATCAACATCGTTCGATTTCCGAAATTATATACTGCAATTTATGGGTATGTGATAAATCAATCAAAATGTTAATATGTAGTAATATAATTTTATGATGATTTTCTTTCGTATGAACGAATTGTTAATGTTGCTGAAGTTATTCGTGAATATGACTTGGGTATCTATTTCATTAGAACAATTCTTATCTGCCGGCAGAATATTTTGACCGGTACACCGGGCATCTTCTAATATATCAAATTCTCGTGTCACAATGTTCGTTCTCATACTCCTCCGAAACCGCTTGACCGATTCTCATGAAATTTTTTATGCATATTCAGTAAGCCTGAGAATCGGCTACAATCTATTTTTTATACCCCTAAGTGATTAGGGTTGTCCACCCCTTTTTTTTTTTTTGGAATTTTTTTTTATGTGGTTGAATGAGGTTTTGTTATTTTTATTATATATTCCCTCATCGTTCACAGCACTACATACCTCTTTCACTCATTTACTACATCCTTACACACTTACAATAAGTTAGTTTTTTTTTCTACACTAGAAATTCCCTAGACATCTTATATATGGCAAAACAATGTTTGCCGGGTCAGCTAGTATTCTCTAAACCAAGACGACTACAGATTCACTTCAGACAGCTTCAGGCTTTCTGTACAATGGAAGTTTCAGACGAAGTTTCATTTCGCGACTCACACATCCAAACCTTCCACCATTGACTATTTACTTGGTTGCTCTTGTAATTTACGTCGAAGAGAACTTGCTACATCTTTTAACGTTTGGAAGTTAAAGGACATAACAGCCGTTTACAATAAAATTAAGACTTCGGCCTTGTGCCTTAAAGTGTATGGTGGCATTCATATTGTCTAGGTATATACTCATATAACGTGAGTTCGTTAATACGAATGGGGCCACTTCGATAAAGCGGCACGACATGAGAATCCTCTCATCATGGCCACCGTAAACTACATAGCCGATCCTGCGAACCAAATGGTAAACAATCGACGTCGCCCAAAACACGTCATTTCTGATCCTCCCGATCCACTAACGGTACTTTTAGGTACCCCAAGCACCGATCATCATGCTCGTCGAACCCGTCGCTTGCGACGAAGGGCTCGGCGAGTAAATTAACCCACAGACACAGCCCACTGCGTTTCTCGCCGGATCTTCTCAGTGGGTCGCGTTTCCAATCCGGTGGTAGATACTGTGAAGCATGGCTCTTGCTAGGGTTCGTGTTAGCAACATGGTCAGGTTTGGGTCCCGTGAGCTCACCTACTAGTTAAGGTTACGCTGATATGGTCTCTCCAAACCATAGGAATAAAAAAAACGAATAGGATAATAATAAAAACTGTTTCAAGGAAGGAAAGAAATCAAATCAATACATTTTGGTAGTTGAGTGGATAAAAGTCAGCTTGAAGTACAACAATTTATCAAACTATCTTTGCAATGTCACTATAGACACTCGACTAGACTAGAACTGTAATAATAACAAAGAATTCTTACAGATCCTCTCGATCCATTAACGGTGCTTTTAGGTACCTCAAGCACCGGTCACCGTCTTCGCCGAACCCATCCTTTGCGGCGAAGGGCTCGGTGAATAAATTAACCCATAGACACAGCCCACTGAGTTTCTCGCCGGATCTTCTCAGTGGGTCGCGTTTTTGCTCTTGCTAAGGCCAGTGTTAGCAACACTCCCGTTTTGAGCCCCGTGAGCTCACTTACTCTCCCGGTTACGCTGACATAGTTGAAAAAAGAAAGGAATTATTTGTAGTGTCACGAGAATCAGCTAAAATATAAAGCCGATCGAGCAACTAACAAGAAGTTGACTTCTTTGATCTGATAATAATAAACATGTGATTGATATATAGTACATACCACTTTAGAAATACTGAGCATAAATAAATAATCCTAATTTTTTATTTATTGCTTTTGTAGACTGACGAGCATACGGCCCTCCTGATGGTGAGTGATTACCGTCGCTAATGAACTTCAGCAATGCCAGGGGCAGAGCCAAGCCGCTGCCTACCTAAATTATAAAACTTGTATTTTTATAAAGCCTGTTTAGGCTTTCTTCTATTAACAGCTAATTGCATTTGATAGAAAAGCATATCTGCCATCAAAATTGGTTAAAAACATTGCGAGGATAAAACAAAGTTCAATGTTCGAGATAGAGTCGATAAGCTGTTTTAAAAATAAAACACCTTATTAATGTGTGCGTATTCTTGGGTGCCTTAAACGGAAATAAATTACAAAAAAAACACCGAAATGCACCTTATCTAAAACACACATTATGATATCGCACCAACATCGGATTAAGTAAGGGAATTAATCACCAATTAAAATTCGAACCAGTCCTCCACTTGTAACACGTTGTACCTCAATGTAATTACTTTTTTATTGCTTTTAAACTATTTTAACTGGAACTCTTCTTAATTTATTGGCCCTATAACTTTTACTAATGAGATCTACAATAATGAATTTTATTACGAGATGAATATGTATAAATGTTTCTCGATTTTTTTTTTCAAATTACCGCATCTTCGTTTTGTGCTTTATTTATTTTGTTTATTGTGCCAATAAAATTTAAACTAGATGCAGTTACGTCTTAAAGTCTTATAATCTATAAACAAATGGAATGCTTCAAAGTATCGTGTGAACCCATAACATAATATGTATGTTGATACAATATAAAAAACATAATAGGAAAGGTTTCAAGGATACAGTTCCATAAGCCAGAGTTATCGCGTGAGTTGTTGCAACAAATGCTTATACAAAATAAAATAAAAAGTGAAATATTTTACGATACTCACAGTAACACGTTACCAGAATTAACTCGCTTAAATAATAAAGACATTACACTCATTAAATTCAATAAGAAATTATCAACATTAAAATATGTTCATACCCCACAAGAAACATTTCATTGATTTGTCTTTTCATCGTTATTGGTGTGTTCAATTAATCTCATACAAATAAGCAACAATACTTTTTTGGGGTCTCAGCAGAAAAACTGAACTGTACAGTTTTGCATTGATTCAAGTTTACAGCTTATATAAAACTAGCGACCCGCCCTCGCTTCGCTTAGGGAACTGTAATTTATTATTTATTATGAAAATAAGATGGCAGATTATTTTTCCTACTTACTTGACACCTATCGTTATATTTTGGGTAATTCACACCAACTATATCTTTATAAATTATAACTTATGTGTTATTCAGATGTGTAAGCTATATTATTGTATAGTTTCATCAAATCATCATCATCATCATCATTTACTTCTATCAACACCCACTTCAGAACCCGGAATTCGCATTTGGTAAACCTCTTTGCGTTACGGACATATAAAAATAATATACTATACTATAACCCTATGGTAAGAATGGTCAGGCAGTATAATGATTTTTTTTTTATTGCTTAGATGGGTGGACGAGCTCACAGCCCACCTGGTGTTAAGTGGTTACTGGAGCTCATAGACATCTACAATGTAAATGCGCCACCCACCTTGAGATATAAGTTCTAAGGTCTCAGTATAGTTACAACGGCTGCCCCACCCTTCAAACCGAAACGCATTACTGCTTCACGGCAGAAATAGGCGGGGTGGTGGTACCTACCCGTGCGGACTCACAAGAGGTCCTACCACCAGTGAATTTTATTAAATGTCACGATAACCTTGATATCTTTGAACCTAGACTCAGGGGATTTGTCAAATGTGTGAAAGATATCCTATTTAACAATGGCTAGTTATCAATATTTGTAATTTCAATTGTGTTTTCAATAGCCAAAGCTATGCATATTAATATGGTTTTGCTGAGTGCACATACTATTTAGATTGCAATCCAGATTAGATCTAGATACTACTTGTACGATTTAGCTAATATGTACTGTAATTATTGTAATTTGTTTTGTGCATCAATAAATTAAATCAAAAAAATCATTCGGTAGTTTTTGCGTGAAAGAGTAACAAACATATATTCATACATTGTTACAAATTTTCGCGTTTATAATAATACTAGCGGCCCGCTTCGGCTCCGCTCGGGTCTTTAATAAAAATTTCAACGATATTTGACGTTGTTTTATTTTTTTTCATAAAATAACACTTATTGTGGCATAACTATAATATATAAATAAATATAAATATTTACTAACAATCACGCCGCGTTAACTGGTCCCGTGATAAGTTCGTAAAGAATTTGTGTTACAGGTACCATATAGCGGATATAAATGTAAGATTTTTATTATACACATACATATATTTAATATACATCCATAACCCTGGAAAAGACATTTATATTTATCATACAAAAATCTTCCCTTGGCGGGATTCGAACCCGCGACCCCCTTGTGTAGTGACCATGTCACTTACCACTACACCAGACGGCCGTTGATAATAGTTAGACATATGCTGTCGCGACACTTTTTGCAATTAATAATGTGTTCTACACAGTCGTATCATTATTTTATTCTATCATCAATAGTTTACACAGGGCACGGGATATAAAGAATATTTTAGGTATTTTTTTTACACCTTAGGTTACACTATTGAAGGTTTAGCAAGGATGCCTAATTTTTTCAAAAAAGATTATAGCCTATGTCACTCCAGAATAGTGTAGCTTCCAAACAGTGAAATAATTTTTCAAATCGGTTCAGTAGTTTCGGAGCCTATTCAATACAAACAAACAAACAAATCTTTCCTCTTTATAATATTAGTATAGATTAGTCGGTCTATGTACAGTTAATGGTTTTCCAAACAATATTTTTTGCTCGTAGCAAGCGAACTCGGGGGCACAAAATCAAACGTTCGTGCTATTAAGGAAGTGAATACATTAGTACTATAACTATTGTGTTATACAGAACATTAAAAAAAAAATTATAAGTAATTGAAAACATTTATACTGAGATATTATTTCCCGTTTTCTAATTTCAATATTTATTTTGACTTTACTAATCAATAATAACTGTGACGGTGCAAAACTAAAATTTAATTCGATAAATTTAATGAAAATGATTGACTTGCAATGAAAGACGTTGTAGATTCCATTATGATTCCAGTACATCGCACACCAAGATCTGGGCCCCGCCTTCGACACTCCGGTTTGCACCGTGCGAAACGTCTGAGAAATCAGAGGTGAGAAATTTTGTGTACCCACATTATATATAGGTACATGGGCGCAAACGCCACTATTGGCAATAATTAACATAATAAATATATAGTTTAGTTTATTCTATGTTAATATTTATTTATTATTAGCAAGATGAAACTGTTATTCTACCATATTTAATAATTAGCAGACACTGTTTTGTTGTGAAAATGTTCAGAATAAGTTTAATGTTTATATTATTGTTTAAAAACACAAATGACTGTATAAATAATTAAATATGAATAAAGCATAAATATTAATAATAATTTATATTATAATTAACAGCAATAATTTAATTAAGTATTGTAGTTGTTATGCAATGATGTTGTTAGCGCCATCTATTATTAGTCTGGATAATAATAATGTTAGTTAATACTACATAAAAGTAATTCATGTAAAATAAATTAAATGTCAGTCATGTAAAAGTCACTAAAATATGTATTGTGAATATTAAGCTATATTTTGTGAATTGTTTCGCAGTAATTACATTTGTTTGTATAACAGAAGTTGTAGTTGCTATAACCATCACAAAATGGCTAATTGTGTAAGAACTAAGACGTAGCTTTTTGTAATAAAATAGTAATGTTCAAATTTTATAGAAATGTATTGTATTTTCATTGCAAAAGACCTTACTGTGTGAAAACTCTGGCTTAACGCCGACATATAGGTCCGATTGACAATGATTATTTTTAATTCATATCGACATCTTAAATCGAGATGTGAAAGGCTATTTTGTTAATACGCGACATTTATCTTTGTAATTAAAGCTGCGTTTTATTTGGTATTAGCATCAACGATTCGATGTTTTAATTGGACTTCAATCATTCAAATAGTTGAAGAAGCTTTTTGGTTATGATTTTTTTTCCAAATTTTAAACTTTAAATAGCTCCTACAAAGCTGCAAATTTTAGGTCAAACAAAATCACCTTTCTCCCCTCGGAATGAATTATTAAATACAATAATTAACTATGTCTTCTAGAAAAGTGTAGAACTTTAATACGAATTAACGAAAAGTGTTTGTAAGTATTAGCATATTTTAAATATCGTTTAAATAACGTAAATGCCGCCACCCTCTTTAAGATATGAGTTCTAAGGTCGCAGTATAGTTTCATTACATCATTTACATAGTTACATCATATACGAGTATCATTAAGTAAATTAGAAAGTGTACAAATAATTGAAAACAACTTTAGAATTTAATTGTTCAATTCGTTAGTATTTTAAACAGAAAAAGTTCATAAATTGAGACGATGTATAAGAAATTATCGGAATAAGTACTGCTTGTTAATCACAAAGGGCACTCGAACGGGGCGTTGCAGTACGGCGCAACAAATCGCTAACCCCGGCGTGCCCTCTCGTAAAATATTGTTAATGCCATGTTAACGAGATCTCGGTTATGTAAAGACGCAATATTTTGCATTTAATAAGGACCGTGCGTACATAGAGAGGCGCGCGTGGCCGTCGGCGCGAGATGGACCCCGAGATACACAGCCTCCTCGTTGAGTATGAAATTATTGGAAAACTCGATTCGTGCCCGATGCATCTACTCGCCGAGGAAGACGGCGCGAGCCCCCGCTAATGTTCCCCGCAAACGATCCACGGCTAGGTTTTAAAGATAAATCTGCGAGATACGACAGAGGGACTCTTTAAGTTCTTGAAACTTTTTTGTGATCGCGATATTCGTTTTAATTTCGCATTCAACGGCTGTTAGGTTAACGGCCGGCCGTTCTCTAATAAGCACTGGTCACGAATAAATTAACAGACATCGGAGGTAAGAAGGTGAGACGAGAACTGCGGGGCGTAGTCGGGGCACCTGCCTTTGAATATTCCTCCCAAATCGATAATTCACAACTCATCTGTAATTAAGTCGGGATTAAAGTGAGCGTTCCGAATGATCACGCCTAAGCGTTACGACCGCTTGATAATCGACACCTTCGAATGAATAATGACCGATGTTTGTTTTAATGAATTCGTTGTGAAGAAAACGCGTTTTTTTTTCGCTTCCACAGATTATCTTGCATAGAGAATCTGTAATGACGTGTTTACGTCAATGTGTGACAATTGGCTTATATTCTCATCTGTACAGATGTAGTAAAAAAATTGGAAATTTCTAAAATATAATACAAAAGAAACCATTGCGCATTATTTATTTAATTAACGGACCTTCAATTCCATCGCGTAAATAAATAATGTCTTAGAGCCGGGTAGTCTCGCCCGAGGTTTAGCGTCTTATCGTCGAACGAAGTATCCCAAGTATTTAATTTCGGAAAAAGCCTGCGCCTTCTATCGTCTCCAAATTATAGTATTTAAATTTTTTAATACAACGCTAAGAAATGCGCGTAAAAGTTATATAAAAAAAAAAAAAAAACTGGTCCCATAATATGTGTGGAGCTGCCTCCTGGGGGCCATTACTTAGTCCGAGACTTGTTATTAAATTCGTGCTTATTTATTTATTTATGGGCATGTTTATTGTATGCGACTTGCTTTCATATTCGTGTTCGGAGCGGCGCAGCCCCAGAACAATGGTTTCGGTTTTTACTCATAATTTTCGCCGGCTTTAGTCGTTCTGGCATAAACACTCGCCGATTCTGAACGTGTTGAATTTATGTATCGATTTGAAAATGTTGTATTAAATTTGATCGTTTTCAAAGGAAGCAGCAAGGAGTCTAGTTTATAATTTAAAATTATCTCACGTCAAATTAAACGGTACGAATAATAAATCTTATAATATATTACAGTAAATGTAGCCAGGTCTCTTAGGAAACCAATGCTAATAATCTAGAAACACAAGTTTGTTACTTAAGATCGGATAGGCTAATGTGTATAGCATAACAAATTATAAAAGTATAAAAATATCTTCCTACTTAATTAAAGTCGTATAATTTTACACCCATCTCCTCACAAATTGATCGATTTTGAACAATTTTATTTTTATCATATTTATATCTTTTAGTTAATCTCGCAATTCAAATCGGAGGGCATGAGGCCTTCACAGCAGAAATAGACCGAATGGGGTTACATACCTTACCCTTATTCAATTAGAATGGTGAACTAATTGAATAGTTAAAACTTTTATTGAAACTATTCTTTTTTTTATTTTTGTATTGTTTATATGAGTGGACGAGCTCACAGCACACCTGGTGTTAAATGGTTACTGGAGCCCATAGACATCTACAACGTAAATGCGCCACCCATCTTGAGATATAAGTTCTAAGGTCTCGGTATAGTTACAACGGTTGCCCAACCCTTCAAACCGAAACGCATTACTGCTTCACGGCAAAAATAGGCAAGGCGGTGGTACCTACCCATGCGGACTCACAAGAGGTCCTACCACCAGTCTAAAATTCATTTGAGTGATCTCATAGTACAATTTTGGATATACATAAATAACTATATAACTGTGCCAATTGTTACACATTAACAATTCGCAAACGACACTATAAAAATTACTGTAAAATTTACTTTAATATAGCGAATGAAATTAGCCTGATAGTAATTTATAAACTCGCTTGCGACAAAGGGATCGGCGAGTAAACTAATCCATAGACACAGGCCACTGAGTTTCTCGCCGGATCTTCTCAGTGGGTCGCGTTTCCGATCCGGTGGTATATTCTGCGAAGCATGGCTCTTGCTAGGGCCAGTGTTAGTAACACTCCCGGCTTGAGCCCCGTGAGCTCACCTACACGTCAAGGAGAAGCTGAAATAGCCTCTCAAGGCTATCAGCATAGACAGGAAAAAAGTTACATGTTAACAATTTGCAAACGACACTATAAAAATTACTGTAACATTTACTTAAATATAGCGACTGAAATTAGCCTGATAGTAATTTATAAAGACTAAAAACGTACATTCCCACTTTACAGAAGCCACATTGTGTGTTGGGAACATAAACACGCAATGATCGAGTCGTTGTACCATATAAGAAGTTGTTAATGAGTTTTCGGTGATGATAAAAAGTCGGCCCATTAATACGTGTTAGGTGATGTCCGACACCGGTGGTGACGAAATTCGCGATGTACTCCGCGAGATAGCGACGCCGACGTGCCGATCGATTTTAATTGAATTAAACACTTTAATGTGAGTTTTCTTTTTGAAAAGCATTTGTAGACTTTCGGATCACTAGTAGCGCGTTTTGTAACTTCGACTTGCCGATCAATCTTGCAGTAATCTCATATACAGCGAGCATCGCGAATACCAGTTTGAATGGTAGAAAAGTCGTTGTGCGAATTACATTATTTCGCGGCAGAAAACGCCGCGTTGTTGATAAATCAAGAAAATGACTTATTAAGGAGCAGAAGACTAGCATGTCGTTGTTGGGATCTGTTGACTAAAACATTTTGAGAAATTGATGACAGCGTCGCTTATTGTAGTATGTAATCATTCCATTACTTCTGCCCGTTCGTTACGGCCTAAACGCCAAGAAAATCATCGTTGTAGTTTTATTAAAATAATAAAATGAATTAATTTATAATCAAAATGAATAATCAAATTTAATAACTTAGAATACATACACGTTTTTACTGGTAGTAGGACCTCTTGTGAGTCCGCGCGGATAGTTACCACCGCCACCCAACCTATTTCTGCCGTGAAGCAGTACTAATGCGTTTCGGTTTGAAGGGCGGGGCAGCCGTTGTAACTATACTGAGACCTTAGTTATATCTCAAGGTGGGTGGCGCATTTACGTTGTAGATGTCTATGGGCTCCAGTAACTACTTAACACCAGGTGGGCTGTGAGCTCGACCATCCATTTAAGCAATAAAAAAAAATTAAAAAACGTTGCAATGTCTATAGAATGCCTAATTACTTTGTATTGACAAGTCGCATCTGCCCAAATAGATGGGCCAACAAAAAACCGCTACTGATGCGCCTGTTAATACAGTCAAAGCGTTTCAATGACTTTTACGTATTTATAAACGTTTCACTCTATACAAGTCTGAAGTACGGCGTCAAGATAAAACGCGCATAGTAATCGCGAGTTGATTCACACCTAATAAATTATGCACGTAAAAAGCGTCGTTCGATCGCTATAAATTCATCGAGCTAGTCGCGAGTCTCGATCGCTAGGATGCCGTCGTTGAATAGCTGCGTTTCTCAAAGGCATACCTCGTGGTGCATGCGCACGTCGTCCGCTTTGAGGACTTTATCCGTCGAGCGGGCGAGGCTCGTCTTTGGTGTGCGCACTCGCCGCGATCTAGATCAGCCGGCGCCGGCGACCGGCGGCGATCCTATCGTAAACGGTCGCGCGACAATTGCTAACACCGCTCAGCGACTCTGTGCACAGCAACGCACGGCGCCGGACAACGCGAATTATTCAAGCACCGACGAATCGACGAGCACATTCCAAACGTACCCACATTGTTGTGAGTGCGATCGATTTTTTCAACCGTTCAACGCAATCGAAGAAACAATAAAGAGCATCGTCATTAAACATTCTGGATGGTGTTTGTGTAATTTCATAGTAATCAAGCCGAACTCATCGTTCGCTCATCCTGAACAGAAAAATGTATAGTCAGTGCATATTGTACAGGCATATTGTATGCGTTGCAGTGCCAGTGTAATTTTTTTATTTATTGCTCAGATGGGTGGACGAACTCACAGCTCACCTGGTGTTAAGTGGTTACTTGAGGCCATAGACATCTACGACGTAAATGCGCCACCCACCTTGAGATATAAGTTCTAAGGTCTCAATATAGTTACAACGGCTGCCCCACCCTTCAAACCGAAACGCATTACTGCTTCACGGCCGAAATAGACGGGGTGGTGGCACCTACCCGCGCGGACTCACAAGAGGTCCTACCACCAGTAATTACGCAAATTAAAATTTACGGATTTGATTTTTATTACACGATATTATTCCTTCACCGTGGAAGTCAATCGAAAACATTTGTTGAGTGCTATTTCATTAGAAAAATTGGTACCGAACACTGGTGCATCGCTAAACACGAATGCACCGGACGTCTTATCCTTTAGGCCACAACGACTTCTAAAACTAACTAAAGATGATTTTTGAATATGATAAAACAAAATTATCCTGATGCAAGAAATGTGCCATGTATTTGGTCTGCACGCAATTGGAAACATTTCAAATTCCCATATCGTCTACACTGTAGACTCTACAGTTATCTACGTTGTAATGTTTCGGGTTCACCGATGTATCTCGTAAAATGAGTATTTTACAGCCAAAAAAAAAGCAACATTGACAAAATGAATGTTATAGAGTAGGCACCTATTTTAATCGCAATGTAATCTTACTAAAACGGCAAAGAAACTCCGCTCCACACATTTAATATCCATTTATCATAGAGTTTCTGGTTAGTGTTATTTTAATATTTTCTTCAGTTTTCCCGAGTTGCAAAACTTAATCAAAATGATTTTTACAAAAATAAACGGTAGCAAGCACAATATTGATAAGTTGCACCTTAGTCGACCGTCATAGATATTAATTATCTATGATCGTCGGTTATCATTAAAAACTCTCGGACTTTTTGGCGGGAACGCGAGGAGTGAAGTTAAGTGATTTGTTTTATTTTGTCTATTTAGTTTTTCTTCAGGTTTAAATGTGTAATAACGGTGGTTTATTATTATCTGTTTAGTATCTGTGAAAGTGCACAAAAGGAGGAAATGAAAGAAAGCCGCTAAACGTAACTTCTCGGGACCCTCCAAAAATTCACTGAAAAAGTTTCAGTAAATTACCACCATTTTACTGAGATTATATTTCATCCCATATCATCTCATCTCATTTCATTTAATTTCATCCCAGTTGATTAATGTCTCAAATTAATCATCTTCATTTTATTTCACTCCATATTATTATTTTTCATAATAAACTAAATAAGACAAAACTGTCGATTTGTTAGAAACGTTTTTTTTATGTTTGAGAGATTACTAGTGGCCCGGAGGCCTTTGCAGATTTATTTGTCAGGGCAGGTGGGCGAGTATGGGCTCAGCCAGGATTTCGAAACGTCAGAAATAATGAGATGGAAGTAATAAACGCGAGTAAAACCTTAAACCAATTATTACAACAATTTTATTCAGCTCTTTTTGACTCCGGGATCGGTTACTTGTGTCTAAAACTTAAAAAAAAACAGACACATACAGGAATTAGAACTAGCGTCAAAATAGCAGACAGTGAAGCAAGATAAATTTGCCGTATCTCTAAATCGGGTCACGCACGCGTTGAACAGCGCAACTAGACTTGTAGCGAGCAGGACGTGCAGACTCGCAGCTCTCAACGCGATGCCCACTTTCTGGGAAACTCATGACCAACCAGAATAGATAACATAGATGCCATATGATACTAAGCTTTATCATGTATTAACAAGTACGATTTTTCAACACAATAAAAATGAAATAACAATTTGGTTGTATTAATTCTACATACTTTTTTGCTTATGTCGTTGTATTTATTATATAAAACCTTTGGGATGCTTCGTTATAAGTATGTTGCTATTATTAGAACTAGATATGTTTTTATTGCTTGAGATTCGCTACTGTTTCAAATAATTAGGCAGGTACCTACCAGTTTCAAGAAAATATTTCAATGAAATAAATAAATGTGTAATTCTGAAACCATCAGTGTATAAAATTTTTGTTGCCAGTTGGAAAAAAGTGAGTCGTAGTTGGAAAAAAGCAAGTCGTGCTAATATTTTCATAGTCGAAAAAACATCGACATTCTTCGTTAGGAGGCAAGCAGAAGCAGGATAGTTTGAGATATTTAAATTTAAAAATAATGTTTCTCTTCATACTTCAATTCTTCCCCATTTGAACACCAATTGAATAATCCCAAGTCAAACTGAAAACATCTATGTGAAAAGGCAAAATCAACAAGGGTAATATAACCCTATATAAACTCTATGTATTGTGACCCTTATTCTTCTTAAAAACTGAACTAAAACTTAGCACATTATCTTTCAAAAAGCAAATCCAAAATTAGTTTGGCCATGCCTCTACGTTTTTTTACTTTACTTTATTTACTATGTAAGTACTTTTATTTGATTTTATATTTGTTGGAAGCGAAGCATCCCAAAGGCTTTATATAATAAATACAACGGCATAAGCTAAGAAGTAAGTAGAATTAATAACACCAAATTGTTATTTGATTTTATATTTGTTAGAGATCAGAAAACAAAGACGAAATATGTGTTATATTCTGGTAATTAAAAAAACCTCATTCATTCAATGCTAATCTTATGAGTGAAAACTAGGCCCGATAGCGTTAAAGGAATATATTATTGATATGCTGTTGCTTATTCTCCGCTGAATCCTTAGTCCGCTTTTTGAGAAAGCCACTCTGGTGGTACTAAAGAATTAAAGATATTCTGAAATAGAGCTGAAAATGTAAAACCAATCATGTTTTCGTCACCAGGCTTTAGTAACACAGATTTTATTGGTATTGTATGTAATTCTTAATTATGACATGATATCAGACTTTTCAAAAATATGCATGTCAGAGCCGTTTCGCATATTGCCGAACACAAAAACAAGTACAAACATCGAATGCATAAAGCATAAATCTTGCGATTTGTAACAATGGCATAGCAAAAATATGGCAGAATTAATATTATGAATTTGAGCGAAAAAGCGTCACGATGTTTTGGCGCGGAGACCGCCGGGCGCGCTGGCATTCCCGCCTTTTTGCCTGTCACTCGAGACGTATTTATTGCAACACTGATGCGCGATCGAAGCCCAAAAGATACCAGATTCGACAACGATCCTCTCAACTTCGATACCGAACCACCTATTGTATCTGCCGTTGTTTTTCTTAGTTGTCTTTGATATTCGATCGCGCCAGAATTCATACGCGGTAGCTTCACTCTTTGCCTTTTAAAATCTAACCCGAAGAAGTTTTGTATTTTTGAAACAACAATTATTAATCAATTACTGTAGTAATTGTAGCATCATAGTATTAGAAAACATGATTTTGACCATTGTTTATTTATTTTAGATTATGTTGTGAGTTGTACAACTTCGTTTCTTACTTTTTTCTACATTTCATTTACCTCAGGGAAACCTATAATGAATTGGGTTGTGTTTGGTTTCCTTATATCTGTAAATTTTATTTAGAATCAATGGTTTTCTTGGAGAGCAATTCAAAGATAATAGTAAGATATTCTATATATTTCCACTGCCTTGTTTACATAGTCTCACATCTTTATTTCTGACATTTTTTTTTGTACTCACATGCGTAAATTATCACAAGATTTGCATATCAAAACTTCATTGAATAGATACATTAAAAAAACAATACCTTCCAATAATTGAACTCTAGGCCCCACCTTATGCGATTTCTGTTAAACAAACCATTGAACTGGATTTATGAATAAATTGCATAAATATTTATTGGCACGCATTATGCCACCGCAACTGCAGACCGGCGTTTAGAATCCAAAACGTTTTAAAAAACTAAAAACAACATTCCCAAGGAACATAATTGTTTTTGTTGATTGGTCAGCCATTTTATCTGGGACACCGTTAGTGCCATTTTTGAGACGTCCAGATTCTATCTAATAGCATTTCACAAATCCAGCCGACTTTATGCTAACTAGTGCACGACCAACGTGATCTCATGTAGTAAGCAACTGAACAAATGGGATTTAAATGAATTTTGAGGAAAGCTTTATCGATCCTGATGAATGTTGAACATCTATTTAGTGTAAGTTAATTAATATAAACAATGATTAATAAAAAAAAAAAAAAAAAATAAACAATAAATGGTAATAAAAAAAAATTTGAGCTCTACAATTTAAGTACAAAAGAAAATGTTTTAAAGTTTTAAGTCGTTGTTCGCAAAATTGTATGCTAGAAGATTTGAGTAATTTAGCATTAGATATTCAAATTACGGATTTCGATTGTAGAACTTATTTGAAATTCCAGAGTCACAATTTAGCACCAACTAATTTTTCTTTTTCTTCATCTTTGCCGACAACGTTTTCCGTAACAGCAGCTACTTTCCAACTTCAGCAGTACATCAGAGGTTTTTTTAAAATACGAATACACTACAGTGGCGGTAGCCATCACAGAATACAAGATATTTGACAGATGCCTGAATCTCCTTTACGACATTTTCAAGATAAGCTTGCATATATACAAGTTCCGAACAACAACATTCGGCATTCTCGCTCACGACTCGGTCGTGCGCGGACGTGCTTTCCGATCCGTGGCCCGCTTGCGAGCTGCGTCTCTGAACTCACAGCTGTGCTCGACAGTGTAGTGACCGTGAATACATCGTGCGTACAATTCGGTAGTGCGGACGTGCCGATCCGTTGGTCGCTTGCGATTTGCGTCTCGGAGTCCATTTTTGTGCGCTAAAGTTTTGTAACCGCGAACCCACCCTTACCAACTGCCTTTTTCAAGGCAAAACCAATCGCTACGTTCAGGCTTCCTGTGGCACTCACAGGCTAGCGATTTCCTAACCCTTCCCAAAACAACAGTCTTTTTCAAGACTAGACCCCCGCTCGCGATTCTGCCTGCTGTAGCACTATACAGCCCGAGCGGGTTCCTTTCCTTTTCCCCGCCGATTGCCGTTTTCACGGCATAGGCATTCCCCCCCCCTGCTCCTTGCTGTCCTGCAGCACAGGGGGGTTACAAATCCTATCCGGGGCCTCGCCTTTCGGCGAGTTCAACAAAAGTCCCGGGGCCGCACCCCCCGGGCAAGAAGACCGAAAAAAGAAGAAGATTGTGCTAGTGATATTGTCGGGTTCCTCCGGGATAGGTACCCGTCAATTAGGGCCGAGTACCTAGAGTTTAGGGCCGCCCGTGGCAATCCCTCCCCCCCCGCGTCCGTCGCCGCGTACTTCAAACGTGCCTCGGAGGCACGCCGCGCGCCCCCCGCCGCCGCGTCAAGTTCGAGCGCACGTTCCGACGTAGCGACTCACGAAGCGCCTAACGCTACCCCCACCCCCGCGCCCGCGTCGACTACGTCATCGCGCGTTTCGTCCGTCGCGACCTCGATCGTTTCGAGTTCAGGCTCCGATACCGAATCGGAGATGGATTTCGAATCCGCGTCAAGCCCTCAGCCTGGAACTTCGGATGGGTTCCAAACCGTAACGCGCGGTAAAAAGCGTACTCGCGCCGTGGAGTCCCGGAGCTCCACGACGAAGCAGACTAAATCCGCGACCGCCTCCCGCCCGCAGGTAGTCGTGACACCGGAGTCGGACTCCGCTCGCCGTGTAACCCCACCGCCGCGTCCCAAACCCGCGCCCGCTCCTAAAGTAGCTGCCCCGCCCCCGCTGATTCTCCAGGAAAAAACTGCGTGGAACCGCGTTTTCCAGGCCCTTCAGGCAAATAAAATTAATTATACCCATGCGCGTAACGTCGCGCATGGGATTCAGATAAAGGTCGCAACGCCGGGCGACCATAGGGCCCTCTCTTCATACCTCCGAAAGGAGAACATAGGTTTTCACACCTATGCTCTTCAGGAGGACCGCGAGCTCCGCGTAGTAATACGCGGAGTCCCAAAAGAGCTAGATATCGAGTACATTAAGGAGGATCTGACCGCTCAGTCCCTCCCGCTAGTTAGTGTGCACCGGATGCACAGTGGGCGGGGCAAACAGCCCTACAACATGATTCTAGTAGCGCTAGAACCCACCCCGGAGGCCAAAAAGAAGATCGCATGTCTCACGACAATTTGCGGCCTATCCGGGATCTCAATTGAAGCCCCCCATAGACGTGGCACTCCCGGGCAGTGCTACAGATGCCAGCTTTACGGCCACTCGGCTCGTAATTGCCACGCGCGCCCCCGCTGCGTAAAGTGCCTCGGCGACCACGCCACACTAGATTGCTCGCGTGTTAGGGAAACCGCGACCGAACCTCCAAGCTGTGTCCTATGCCTTAAGCAAGGGCACCCCGCGAACTACCGTGGATGTCCTAGGGCTCCGCGAAAACGTCCGACCCACCCATCCCCCCGAACCGTCGGCCCAAAGACTTCGGCGCCTTCAGTGCCGAAACCCGCCTTCGTGCCGGCTGCAGTTCCCACGGTGTCGGCGTGGAAAAAACCGCTGCCGTATACGAAGGCGGGAACGGAAACCGCACCCCCGCCCCCGCTCGTGACACGCCCCGCGCCCCAGCCCCTGCTCGCACCTCGCCCCGCGCCCGCGTTCCGTCCCCCGCAACCCTCTGCCGTCAACGACTTCGCGCTCGTGCGTGACTTCGTCACCGCAGTCAACTTCGACCGTCTGCGATCGTTCGCAGACGCGATACGTAGGTCGGTAACCCCCGAACAGCGGCTCGCGGCCGCTTTCGATCACATGGACGTCTACGAGTCCGTGTCGCGTACGTTATAAAATCTTTACCGATAATCAATGGCGCAAAAAGGTAGAGAAAAACCGTATTCCCTTACGTTAGCATTCTATAATGCTAACGGACTCGCGCGGCAACGCGATCAAATTTTTGAATTCCTCCGCGATAATCTTGTAGATATTCTATTAGTGCAGGAAACCTGTCTGAAGCCCTCGCGTCGCGACCCGAAAGTCGCGAACTACGTCATGGTTAGGAATGACAGACTCACCGCCTCCAAAGGCGGGACTGCCATTTACTATAGACGGGCCCTGCACGTTGTCCCTCTCGATACTCCCTCGCTCTTACATATCGAGGCGTCAGTGTGCCGTATCTCGCTGACGGGACACCAGCCGATCGTCATCGCATCCGTTTATCTCCCCCGGACAAGCCCCTTCTGAGCAGTGACATCGAGTCACTGTTCGGCATGGGAGACTCTGTCATCCTGGCAGGCGATCTAAATTGCCACCACACTAGGTGGAACTGCCATCGTACAAACGTCAACGGTAGGCGTCTCGACGCGTTTATAGACGACCTCACCTTTGAAATAGTCGGTCCCCCAACTCCAACATGTTATCCGTATAACATCGCGCTCCGTCCGAGCACTATAGACCTGGCATTGCTTAGGAACGTAACTCTGCGCTTGCGTTCCATCGAAGCAATGTCAGAGCTCGACTCAGACCACCGACCTGTCGTTATGCAGCTCGGTCGCCCTCACAACCCAGTCACTGTTACGAGGACCATGGTGGATTGGAATAAGCTGGGCACGTGCCTAGCCGACGCCGCTCCGCCAATCCTCCCTTGCGGCCCGGATTCGAATCCATCCCCCGAGGACACCGTCGAATCCATAAACATCATTACCGATCACATCTCTTCCGCGATCATTAGATCTTCAAAAGAAGTCGATGTGGAGGACAGCTTCCACCGCATCAGACTGTCCCCCGATCTTAGGAATCTCTTAAGAGTTAGGAACGCGGCAATCCGGGCCTACGATCGTCTTCCCACGCATTCAAACCGGATTCGGATGCGTCGTCTACAACGTGAAGTCCACTCCCGCTTAAGCGACGCGCGTAACGATAATTGGCATAGTTATCTAGAACAACTCGCGCCCTCCCACCAAGCATACTGGCGACTAGCTAGGACTCTCAAATCCGAAACTACCGCTACTATGCCTCCCCTCATACGCCCTTCAGGCCAACCACCGGCATTCGATGACGATGACAAGGCTGAGCTGCTGGCCGATGCACTGCAAGAGCAGTGCACCACCAGCACTCAACACGCGGACCCCGAACACACCGAGTTAGTCGACAGGGAGGTCGAGCGCAGAGCTTCCCTGCCGCCCTCGGACGCGTTACCCCCCATTACCACTGACGAAGTTAGAGACGCGATCCACAACCTCCAACCTAGGAAGGCACCCGGCTCCGACGGCATCCACAACCGCGCGCTAAAATTTTTGCCAGTCCAACTGATAGCAATGTTGGCTACAATTTTAAATACCGCTATGACGCACTGCATCTTTCCCGCGGTGTGGAAAGAAGCGGACGTTATCGGTATACATAAGCCGGGCAAACCGACAAACGAAACTTCTAGTTACCGTCCGATTAGTCTCCTCTCGACGATAGGAAAAATTTACGAACGGCTCCTTAGGAAACGCCTCTGGGATTTTGTTACCGCGAACAAAATTCTCATTGACGAACAGTTCGGATTCCGCTCTAAACACTCGTGCGTACAACAAGTGCACCGCCTCACGGAGCACATTCTGATAGGACTAAATAGGCGTAAACAAATCCCGACCGGCGCCCTCTTCTTCGACATCGCGAAGGCGTTCGACAAAGTCTGGCACAACGGTTTAATTTATAAACTGTACAACATGGGAGTGCCAGACAGACTCGTGCTCATCATACGAGACTTCTTGTCGAACCGTTCGTTTCGATATCGAGTAGAGGGAACTCGTTCTCGTCCCCGTCAACTGACCGCCGGAGTCCCGCAAGGCTCCGCGCTCTCCCCGTTATTATTTAGTTTGTATATCAATGATATACCCCGGTCTCCGGAGACCCATCTAGCGCTCTTCGCCGATGACACGGCTATCTACTACTCGTGTAGGAAGATGTCGCTGCTTCATCGGCGACTCCAGATCGCAGTAGCCACCATGGGACAGTGGTTCCGGAAGTGGCGAATAGACATCAACCCCACGAAAAGCGCAGCGGTGCTCTTCAAAAGGGGTCGCACTCCGAACATCACTTCGAGCATCCCACTCCGTAGTAGGCGCGCAAACACCTCCGCCGTTAGTCCCATCACTCTCTTTGGCCAGCCCATTCCGTGGGTCTCGAAGGTCAAATATCTAGGCGTCACCCTCGACAGAGGGATGACATTCCGTCCCCATATAAAAACGGTACGCGACCGCGCCGCGTTTATTCTAGGACGACTCTATCCAATGCTTTGTAGTCGAAGCAAACTGTCCCTCCGCAATAAGGTAACTCTCTACAAAACTTGTATACGCCCCGTCATGACGTATGCAAGCGTAGTGTTCGCTCACGCAGCCCGCACCAACTTGAAATCCCTTCAGGTTATTCAATCACGATTCTGCAGGATAGCCGTCGGAGCGCCTTGGTTCCTTAGGAATGTGGATCTCCACGACGACCTGGAGCTCGACTCTTTTAGTAAGTATCTACAGTCGGCATCGCTGCGCCATTTTGAGAAGGCGGCACGACATGAGAACCCTCTCATCGTAGCCGCTGGAAATTACATACCCGACCCAGTAGACCGAATGGTAAACCGTCGACGTCGCCCAAAGCACGTCATTACGGATCCTCCTGATCCATTAACGGTGCTTTTAGGCACCACAAGCACCGGTCACCGTCCTCGTCGAACCCGTCGCTTGCGACGAAGGGCTCGACGAGCGAACTAACCCATAGACACAGCCCACTGAGTTTCTCGCCGGATCTTCTCAGTGGGTCGCGTTTCCGATCCGGTGGTAGATTCTGCGAAGCACTGCTCTTGCTATGGTCAGTGTTAGCAACTCTCAGGTTGAGCCCCGCGAGCTCACCTACAAACGTTAGGGTGAAGCTGAAATAGCCTCTCAAGGCTATCAGCATAGGTAGGAAAAAAGAAAAAAAAAAAAAAAAAAAAAAAAAACAACATTCGGACCGTCGGTCTACCGAGTAATGTCACCCGCTCGGTGGAAGATCTTCCCTTTGTCGTAAACCCTCCAAAACTACTGATGTTGTACGCTAGACATTTATGAGTTCCATTTAGAATGGGTCTATACATTCAAAAGCGGCACTGATGCCCGTGGCCAGTGTTTTCTTTTATGATTTAAGTATTACTGGTAGCCCGGAGGCCTTTCCAGTTTCACCAGGACAGGTGGGCGAGCAAGGCTCAGCCAGGAGGGCTAGTGATATCCAATTTGTGGACATCAAACACTTTTCATCTTGATATTTATGTTACGCACAATGTACGATCTTCATAACATACTCGAAGCATCGGTGAAGCCATTCGCAACACGAAACGCATTTGCGAAATTCGAAGTGCGCTCACGACGGCCGACCGGTCGTAAATCAAAGCATTGCTCTATCCGTCGCTGTCGTCGGTTCCAATACGGGCGTCCTGCTGTTCCCGTCCAAAAATTTACGAGCAGCTCTGAACGATACCTTCGCACAACACGAGATGCCGATCGTTCTCGCAGCGTCATTTCAACAAAATGGCGTGATTTATGGGTAAAACTCGCGTTTCTTGCTCGGAGCGTAGTAGGGCTTACGCGGAAAATTTGATTTATCATTGCTGTTTTTTGTTGTGTTTGTTTTGGCTTCGTGAAAACCTGTGATGTGGTTTGTGATCGCTGCTCTTCAATAGATCACAAAGTTATTAAAGGCAACACAAAGTTATTAAAGGCAATTAAGGAACTTGTATTCACTTGAAAATTTTGTTTCGAAAGATTTTAATTTTTTTCTTTTTTTTTTCTTCCTACCTATGGTTCCAAAAAGCTTCAGCTTCAGCAGGGACTTGACCTTTTTTATATTCTTCCGTAATTATTTACAGCACGTTTTTAAATTGTAATTTTGCTCTTACGATACTGTATATTTGTGTTACGTACAAACCTATCCTTTATTAAATATAATACATTAATACATTCTGTGTTGTGTGTAAGTTGTAAGTGTAAATCGTGCAAATTCCACTTACTCGAAGGAGTCAAAGTCTCAAATTTATTGTGTGTAACGTTTGTTTACCCTTCACACCGTAACGCACGATGCTTTTCTGCAGAAACAGACAAGATACGACATATTTATCATAAAAAAATACATCATTCATACATCTCTCTCTCTCTCTCTCATTGTTTCTTTAAACATATCTACGCATACATAAACAATTGGATTTTTAGTAAAATTTTTTTTTTTTAGTGTTTTCTTAATTTTATATTTGTCGTTTACGCTTTGGTTTTGTGCAACTTTGACGATATAAAGTTTAATTTAAATAATAAATGATTTAAAGTTAAAAAAAAACACAAGAGTCGCTTATTACATTCGATTTTATGTGATTAAGACGTTCAGCTGTCCCGTAACAGATTTTAATGATCAGGTTAATTGCTTAAACTTCTTTAATTAAATGTGATTCACGATTGACATGTGTTTGCATAATAATTATCATCATCATCATCTCGGTTTTAGAATTAAAGATAATACAAAATTCTGCCTTGATTAAACCTTGCCTTGCTAAACCGAAATAATTCCCATTCAAAGTGGATTTAACAATATAACATTTGTTATAATAAATTTTAAATATTTTAAAACTAATTTTAAATTTTAGTCGGGCATTTCTTATAGTCGTCATATTAATTTGTGGTTGACGTTACAAAGAGTAGTTTTAATTATCTACATTTCAAATGCCAAGTTTCTTCAAAATCAAATGAATCATTTAGGATCACACTGAAGACGAACAAAAAATTATTCAAATTTATATATTAATGGTCAAATTTTACTGAAAATCTTTCGACTTTGTTCTTTTTTTATGGAGCAAAGCATAAATAACATTTGTCAAGTAATATTTTCAGCAATTATACAAGATTCCATTCGAAAAAGGCGGAACTTGCTATGTTTGCTAGCGAGTTGTGTTGTCAAGTTCGCGTTCTCCGTGTTAAATGAAGGTATTTTCTAGCTATCTTAAGTTGAGTGTGCGGAAACGACAGGCAAAAATAAAAACAAAAGGCATCGTTCGTGTCCACAAGAATACGTGAGTGAAACGAAACGAAAATCCACGAGGGCACGACGCGACGTCCGACACGAATAAATATTCCTTTTATTCCAATTTGTCAGGAGAGCCACTCTCAGCGGCGACTTATCTCCGTATTCCACGGTAAGCTCCCGCCAAAACAATATGGCGGTATCGTTAAAAAACGTGCATGAATACAGCATTTATCATCGTTGATTAAATACCATTGTTTTGTATCGACCGAGCGGACTCCCCTGAGTCGTGTTCGTTTTTGTCTCCCCGTGTCTCGCATTGTAGCCAGATCGGAGACAATAAGTCTGTTAAATTGGTCTCCTATACTTGTTTGTGTGTTTGTATTTATGTCTGTCGGGTGCGTGCCCGTACGTTCTTATAAATTCTTTCAAAGATTCGTTTTTGAAATCACGAGGTTTTGGCTCTCGAGTTTCGGGTTACCGATTCGTTGTCTTCTATAAAATCAAAGATTATATTAAACAATGATTGTGATTGTTATTTTAGTGTCAAAGTCGTACACTTCAAGAAACTTTTGCCTATTAGACTGTCACTCTCAACTGACAACACATAAACGAATTGTAAAAAAAATACTTTTTGGCGGGAATGCGAGGAGCGAAGTTTTGTGAATTGTTTTATTTTGTCTATTTAGAGTTTATTCAAGTTTAAATGTGTAATGGCGGTGGTTTATTAACTGTTTAGTATCTGTAAAAGTTCACAAATGTGAGAAAATGAAACATAACCGCTGGACGTAGCTTCTCGGGATCCTTCAAAAGTTCACTAAGAACTCATTAAATAACCAGCATTTTACTGAGATTATATTTCATCACACATCATCTCATCTCATTTTATTTAATTTCCTGCCAATTGATAAATGTTCCAAATTAATCAACTTCATTTCATTTCACATCATAATTATTATCATTTTTCATAAAAAAAAATATAAAAAAGATTAGGCTGTATGGTAGGATACCTTTGCCTTTCCAGTTAGAAAAATAAAACCACTATTGTAAAAAAATCTCTTGTCATGCTAAAATTCATTTCTAAATATATTTCGCATAATTTTATACAAAATATTGTTAATTAGATGCGCGTACGAGTAGATGGGTGAAAGAGCTCAAGGACCAACTAGTGCAAAGCGGTTACCAGACTCCATCTGAGATGACAGACACTACAATTTGAATACCTCCTACCTTGAGATATGAGGCCACAGTTTCAATTATATTGCAAAACGGTTGAAATAGGCAGGATGGTGGTACTCATGCGCGCATGCTTATATATATATACACGGCCACTAAAACTCTTAAGTGTTACAGTAATAAATGTATGCAAGTTGGTGTCTTCTTCATTTTGCCCTTATCCCACGGGATAGTCTCTTTTCCATTCAGGCCTATATTACGTCATTTGTCCTTCCAAACTTTTCTCGTGCATATTCTTTTCATACGGTCCATCCAAGTCTTTTCAGGACGCTATATCCTCACATTACGGATATTAATACCCAGAATCTTTTATGGCCACATGCTCCTCATAACAGTACATATCATCATCATCATCAGCCCACAGTTGTCCCCTGCTGGACATTGGTCTCTCCCAATCCACACCACTGAGTCCGGTCTTCAGCTCTCCTCATCCACCTCTTGCCGGTCACCGTTTGGACCACCTAGCCAGGGGGCTATGTACAATACATAATATGTATCATTTTTATTTAATATATTAGTATACTGTATATATACGTGCTATTTGTGTACATTCGGTTTTCGCGGCTTAGAGACATAATTAAAATTCTTTTTACGGCTTTATCTCCCTTTCGTGACAAGTCTCAGTTATTCGCGATCGTAGAATTAGCTTCTTTAATTTATATGCATTTTATTTTCTACATATTTACAGTTTAATATTTGGTGTCACATTTGCTTTATAGCTATTGTTTCTTGTATACAGAATACATGAAACAATAGCTAAGTAACAATATTGCAAGCCGCCATGCTCTTTTTTATTTAGTTTTTCTTCATACAGCGTTTGTTTGGGAAAAAATCCGAAGCGATAAGGTTTCCTTTAATTGTAATACTTTGTATTGAATTTCAAGCGAATTGGTGAGGTCTTTCTAAAAAAAATGAACTATTTCTCTATTTAAGATAAATTACCGTTGCGATTTGAATGTGGTATCAAAGCCACATTCTTGGTATTACATAATAATGATGGCAAAATTCCTATCAAATTTGTTGTATCTCGACGACGCGGAAACCAGTTTCTAAACAACACAAAATTTCTGCTAAACTCCTCTGTAAAAAGGAGTGAAACTGGCCAAGAATCGACGGTCATGCGAGAGATAAGTGAATGCTTAACTAAGGCCTCGGTCATTCCACTTATCAGCCCTGTGTCGTTCTGAGAAGACGGGCCCGTATCAAAATAGTATCGTACGCCCACGCTGTCGCTGAATCACGTAGCGCAATTTCCAAATCTAGATTTGGAAAGGAACGGGTTATGTCGTGCTCTTGAAACCGTATGCATTTCTAAGAATCTTGGTGAAGTGTCCCATACGTGACGGCTGTCTGCGCCGCGGCGACTTCAATACTGCCCGCGCGTGCCCGCAACGTTTTTCCAGTTTTCCTACAATCGCGATTAAATACCTACCGTGTTACAAGGCATTACAGTTTTACGACTAAGGCACAAAAAAAAAACTAAAGCTTATTTTACAGTAGTTGCGTCTGGCTATGCTTCATTGTATCTATCGATGCCAATGAGTCACCATTATTTGTTGAACCGTGCGAGGAGCCGTTTCAGAAGTGATAACTACAGCTGTAAAAGAAGATGTACATATGAATTTAACACGTCCAAATAAGTGAATACTAAAACCCAATATATCTAGTTTAATAATAACATTGACATATACGAGTATAAATACAAAATTATTTATTATTTTAACACGACACAAATCTTTTGAATCAATATTATGTCATAAATTTAATTGGGCCGCGTTGTTGATTCAGTCGTTATATTACGAAGCGAATGTCATCGTTCTTAATAATTTAATATCAGTAATAATTTAATTTCGAATTATGATCATGCACGGAGCCATATCGAAGACTGTCGGCAAAAACGTGGAATGCCGCGGTCTGCGATAAAAATGTGGCCCGGACAAACACAACCGTGGCACGGGAAAAACTCGGTCCACTGAAGCGTAGTATTAACATGGATAATTAATTTATTAATTAACATCAATTAAAACGTAGTACGTCGGCACCGGACCATGGTACGCTCGATTTGTTTTTCCACTAAAAGCGCCTTTGCGGGTTTTTATTTGACTGCCGCCTCGCCGTGGTCGACATATTAAACGTGAATTCTCATAGTTGCCGACAGGTTTGTTATGAATTTTTAATGCGATCGATGTATCGCCGAGAAAAACTCAAAGAGCGGTAAAATGATAAAAAGCGGGTTTTCGTTTGATTATTGTTTCGTTCTATATAGAATTATGGGACGCGTAGTGGATCCGAGAGCACGTTATGAAAGCGTGGCCGCCTTCTGAATACTGATCATTGTGCCTCTGCTTCAGCTGAACTTGGACATTGATAAATAAACAGCTGTCAATAAGTTAGCGATGCGACATCAAAATTCGAAAATGTTACGCTTTCATTAATAACCAGAATGTATTGGTGGGACGTGGACAATAAGTTCGATTCGATATGCTACCTGTGTTTTAGATTAGCTGTTGTTAGTTAAACGATTGATGCACCTGATTTCTATTAGCTGTTGAAATTGGACTAGGGTCGAGACGCATTTTGACGGTTATGACGTTGAGCAATATATGTATTTTTTCTCCTACCTACGCCGAAAGTTCGGTTTTCGTCCCGATGTACAAGGAAGAAAGTGTAACTTTTTCTCCCTGGATATTGACAAGTGCGCATGCGTGTTAGTTTCTACGTCTGCTCTCACGCACCTAAAATTCTCCGCCACTGTTGTGCTCGGGTAATTTGCAATACTGTGTTTAGTGTAAAAGTGAAATAAAACGCAATAAAATTTAATAGTGAAGTATTAAACAAAGATGAGTTCATCAGACAGTTCTTATTCAAGTATCTTATTTAAAAATTTAAAAACAGTTACATTGTTTTTTTATGAGTAGGGGGGCTCCGCTCCCCACACCCCCCGCCAGAGCTTCGCCCCTGGACCCCAGCTCGGTACCTACTCCACGGGTGCTAAATTTTTTACAATGTCGAACTTTCAGCCTGGTAGGAGAAAAATACTATGTGCACCCTGGGAAAAAAGTAGGACATCTCATGTAAATGTGTAAGCACGCGGGAGGAAATGTCCAACTTTTCTCCTTTGGTGCACAATGATTTACTTTTGTTTTTGGAATGAAGGATTACTGGTGCCTTATATTTATGTACACAGGGAATCCTAAGTTGGGGCCGGATGACCGTGCGTGATTTGTTTCCATTTATTATTATTATTAAGAAACAGTTTAAAACCGAAGCTAACGAAGAATTTTGTGCATTCGAATACAAGGAATTTCCGACACGGAAACTATACCGGGCAGTGCTCATTGTGCAGCTGTAACTATAATAGAATAGACGTAATTTGGCAAAAAAAAAAATTAATCTCGCTGTTAAAAGTTCCCTATAATAATTATATACCACGTTATATCCAATGTTTATGTTTTAACAACATACAGTTGTAAAACGTTTTTTTATAAAATACGGCACTTATTAAGTTAAAACAAAACAAACAATCAAAACAAAACAAAAATCAAAGCGAAAAAGTAGTTTTAATTAAATGAAAAGAAAGTTCGCTAAAACGAAGTCTAAAATAACATTACAAAGTCCTCTAATTTTTTATTTATTGCTTAGTTGGGTGGACGAGCTCACAACCCACCTGATGTTAAGTGGTTACTGGAGCCCATAGACATCTACAACGTAAATGCGCCAACGACTTCGAGATATAAGTTCTAAGGTCTCAGTATAGTTACAACGGCTGCCCCACCCTTCAAACCGAAACGCATTACTGCTTCACGGCAGAAATAGGCGGGGTAGTGGTACCTACCCGTGCGGACTCACAAGAGGTCCTACCACCAGTAATTACGCAAATTATAATTTTTGCGGGTTTGATTTTTATTACACGATGTTATTCCTTCACCGTGGAAGTCAATCAAGTCATTTTAAGTGAACTCATTTACTGGTTGATTTTGGTAGATGTTCCTTGCGTATTACGCCCATTAAATTAGTAGGTACTTTAGCTGATGTGATATGCCTTTGCGTTTAGGAACTTCATTTGTCGAAAATCTACATTACTATTTTAATAAAGTCGTGCTGTTAATGTTGGAAACAATTTGACACAGCATTTTGCATCTGTAGGATCATTAAGCAGCATATACGAAAAGTCGAATGATATACATAGGTACCTACAAACAAGCAAGCGCTCTCTTTACTTCGTAGACCAATGCTCCAAATGTTCTTCAGAATTTCCAAGATCCAAGATTATCTTGAAATTACCGTTAGCGCGATTTAAGTCTATGCCGATTGCTTTCTATTCTGTGATCGGTACCAAACATTAAACAGTTTTTAATTGCATAGACGTATGGACGAGCTGACGGTCTGGAATTTAATAGCTACAACAGCCTATAGAGATGATCACGTGAATTCTCTCACCTGCCTTGAAACATGAGGTTAAACAAACCAACAACTGTTCCACTCTTGAAACTGGAACGTATAACTGCTTAGTGGTACGTATAGGCAGGATAATTCTGTCTAGCCTTAGGTGACATGTCCCGCCCTCCATTTCCAGTGAAGGGCGGAAGTCTGGCGATTTCCTCCTGACAAAAAAAAAGCCTTAGGTTGTAGTGTGCAACAACACGTTACTTTAGTTGTAGTATAGGTATAACCATTGTATTTTGTATTAAGTAATTAAGTAAGGCAGTCAATAAACGATCGTCGACCAAAGCACTCGTTTCATTTGGATAGCCCACACATCACATGGCGACCCTGCCAGGCTTCGAACCTGGAATCTTCTGATCACTTTGTGATGTCAAGTTATCGTACCACTTAGATTCGAACCTGGAATCTTCTGATCACTTTGTGATGTCAAGTTATCGTACCACTTAGATTCGAACCTGGAATCTTCTGATCACTTTGTGATGTCAAGTTATCGTACCACTTAGATTCGAACCTGGAATCTTCTGATCACTTTGTGATGTCAAGTTATCGTACCACTTAGATTCGAACCTGGAATCTTCTGATCACTTTGTGATGTCAAGTTATCGTACCACTTAGATTCGAACCTGGAATCTTCTGATCACTTTGTGATGTCAAGTTATCGTACCACTTAGATTCGAACCTGGAATCTTCTGATCACTTTGTGATGTCAAGTTATCGTACCACTTAGATTCGAACCTGGAATCTTCTGATCACTTTGTGATGTCAAGTTATCGTACCACTTAGATTCGAACCTGGAATCTTCTGATCACTTTGTGATGTCAAGTTATCGCACCACTTAGCCATTAGGTTCTTGAGCTTGTCGACCTATCTACGTAATAATAAAATAGGGACTTTTAAGCAACCTGGCAGAGAAACTTTTAACAACGATATATTTCAATAGGAATTGTTATATTGTGATTTGAATATAGTCGGCCTTATTTGAAGCTGAACTTAAATCAACTTGCTTTGTACGTTAACTCCAAAACAGTAAATGTTCAGTACTTATAACCTTCATATTTATATTTCAGTACCTCTGTGTCGAAAAACGTTAATTCTACTTTGTTAGGTTATCATAGTATGGTCGGTTTCAGATATTTCTACCATTTTGGAATTATCACGATTTGCTATTTATTGACCACACAGCCACTTGTTTGTTTGATTGTCCATCGAAAGATCTTCCTGTATCTACCCAATCAATTATTTATCGATATGAAACTTGATCCTGAACAATAAAATAAAAAGCCTCATTTAAAATACAACGGGGCTTCGTATTGACAAAAGCTAAATATAACGTCTGGTAAATTAAACCAAGCGCCCGAGATGTCAATCTAATGCTTATTAGAATGGAATTCAATAAACTAAATGACGTACGCCCGATCGTTCGAACTACAGTGGCAGTTCGGTAGCGGCTTATATCGATCATTAGTTTATCGTATCGTTTTTATATACTTCATGAATACATACATATATATAATATGTAGTATTAATAGTGAAACGATGAGAACAAGAAATTTGTGCACGCTTTTGATTTTTGTGGATTAATTGTTGATTAAATAAATAAATAAATAAATAGTTTGGGAGTCACTTGACGTTTGTTAACATTTATTTGACCAATAACGGAACAACAAGGGTGGGGCAGCCGTTGTAACTATACTTGAGACCTTAGAACTTATATCTTAAGGTGGGTGGCGCATTTACGTCGTAGATGTCGATGGGCTCCAGTAACCACTTAACACCAGGTGGGCTGTGAGCTTGTCCACACATCTAAGTAATAAAAAAAGGCAAGCCTTCAAGATAAATCACAGACACAGCCCACTGAGTTTCTCGCCGGATCTTCTCAGTGGGTCGCGTTTCCGATCCGGTGGTAGATTCTGTGAAGCACTGCTCATGCCAGGGTCAGTGTTAGCATGTTAGCAACGCCTCCTGGTTTGAGCCCCGAGAGCTCACCTACACTTTAGGGTTCCGCTCTCAAGGCTATGAGCTTAGCCTTAGCCAAAAATATGCCTTCGCACTTCGAAGAAATGTCTATACTTTGTCAATATTTCAAAGTACCAGAGATACCTGATCAAAGCTCGATAAAACTATTGCTAAGTATGTTTGTTTGTTTGTGATGTATTATACAAGTCTGCCAAATCAAGCCACTTCTTTAACATAACTCATAAGAAGAAGGATGCTGTGCAACGCTCAGGAAATACCAAGTAGGATCAAGATTTCAATGCAGACCCGGATCGTATAGAACATGTTTTATGAAAACGCGCGGTGTATGAAAGAAGTGATGTAAGGGCGATGCGATCATAAAGCGAAATTAAGGAATCGACTCATTTCCTCCATGCAATAAGGCCCTTACTCTTCCAGTACATTGATTTAGTTAGTACATAGTTTTACTATTCGAGGTCAAACGCTGTAGTGGTCAATTAAATGTAAACAATACTATGAATACTGGCGTTTGATTCCTATGTCAATATTTTATAATGTTACAATTAAATACAATTAAAAAAGTTACAACAATAGTATTAATGACGTGTGTGTGGTTATTACAAAAATACTACGTGTTCATTCCGTGCTAGCATCTATTTTCGATTACGAGTAGCATATTAATATAATTGTATTAGTATTTTAAAAAACTAAAATAGATATATTGTAGATGGAGAGGAGAATAGGTAAAATTGAAAAATGAGAAACCCCTTCTTACTCCTGTTTGAATTTTAATTTTTGAATTGAAGTCGGCTGAGCACGGAAAAAAATTCATATATTTTTACTTCCAATAGTTCTATCAATAAAATTAAGGTCTGACTGATCTCCGTTTGTATGTATGTAAAGATTTCCCATACACACCAAAACAATATTCCCAAACCACACCCTTAACCAAACTGAAAATACAACACGCGTATATTTTGTTCACGGAGGTTCCTTTTTTAGGGAACAAAGTCGGGTTTTTCGTCTTGTCTACAAGTAGATAAGTCAGACAGATATATCTGTCGATGCTTAAATATCAAAGTTTAAGTATGAAACAAAAAATCTTAATGTTTCGTTATCTTAACAATCGGTACGACCGCAACTAGCGGATAGGATTCGAAAATTCCAATTTAAAAAAAAAAGAGGTCGTTAAAGAAATGCTTTGCATATTTCATTTGAGATACGATTGTGTAGTGAATTTCGAAGGTTTTTTTTATTTGATTGTGAAGGTGGATTTTTGACGGCTTACAGTCTTTAAATACAACTTTATAATCTAATTAGAAATTAATAATGTGAAATATATCCGTAATTGTACGAAGAAGATACTAAATTTATTATAATGTTAATGCACTTACAAATATTGGTATTTTCTTTGTGGTTTTCGCTAGACAATGAAACCGTGCATGGTTTAATTTCGCTTTTTTATTTATCATTTTATTGTCTTTCATTTTTATTATCTGCGAACATAAAAACTGTAGAGTATTCGAAACGGTGGAAATAAAATTAGCTCTTATTATGACAATATTATTTTATACAATTGAAATCGAAGTACAAAATTTTAGTTGTTTTTAATAGAAAATCTATTAATTTACATGTTTCAATGTGCATACGTTTTTGAGTCTAAGTAAGCAAAATCTGTAAACAAACAATAGTTCATAAAAACATCAATCAGCTATAGCAACTTTAATTTACATTATGATTTACATTTAATTTTAGCTTAAATTGTTAAATTCGATTTTTCGAGAAGAACAGAAACGAAAAAATATATTTTCGAAAAATTCTCATTTTAGGTGAAACTTTTAATTCGATTTTTTGAGAAGAACAGAAACGAATAAATATATTTTCGAAAAATAAATTGAAAAAACAGACAGGTAAATGTTAATTTTAAGCTAACACGATCCATAGTTCGAAAGTCTGCAGGGGGGGTCTGGGACGTGGCTACCGTCGGAACTGGTCTCGGGAGGCGCCCATACATTCCCACGTTTAAATTTTTTCAACGGACTACACATTGATTTTAAACGTTATTAATTTATTTGTTAAGAAAGAAAAGGAAGTTCGGGAAAGGCCCTTATCACGTTTCGGTGTTGATGCGCTTAGCGGCCGAGAAAAAAGCATTATGTAAAAGCTATTTATTAAGAGGAGTTTTAAAAAATGAATTAAAATAATAATTCTAATAAATTGATATACTTATACCTCGACCTGGTTACTTGTTGTATTATCAACTACTTTTAAGTTTTAATGTTGTAGTTTTTATTGTCTTTATATCTTATTTCTGATGTTTCTAATTCTTTACACTGTTCTTTCAAATAGTCTCTAGTGATGACAGACAAAACCGCAAAAAAAAATTGTTTTACTCTATCTATGAGTGGACGAGCTCACAGGCCCACCTCTTAACGGAGCCCATGGACATCTATAACGCCGCCACCCACCTTGAGATATGAGTTCTAACGTCTCAGTATAGTTACAACGGCTGCCCCGCCCTTCAAACCGAAACGCATTACTGCTTCACGGCAGGAATAGGCAGGGTGGTGGTACCTACCCGTGCGGACTCACAAAAGGTCCTACTATCAGTTCTAATTATGTCTACGAGACCCGAAAGCTGAAGAAAATACCGTCTTACTTACTTTGTCTTCACAAATGTCTTAGCTACAATATTGTTATTATATTTGTGTCTTCAGGTCTATCCGGATTGCGTCAGCTAAGTCAATCAATTTCATTTATCCATTGAACTTTTAAGAATTCACTGCCATGAGCACTTGTGGTCGTGGAACGCCATCACTCACAGCTTTTCACTTATAATGATGTTAAAATTCTACCTAACAGACCATCTTGTCCACCCATTATACCACTGCACTGCACTCCAACAAAAAATAATGGTTACCTTTGATGTTTCGGTAAGCAGCGGGTTCTGTACATCAATTTATGGGATGTGCGTCATTTATTAACTTGATAGAGCGTAAAGCGGACTTGAGATTATTAACTTAATAAAAAATTAATATCTACTTATACGAATTAACTAAAACCAATGTTCTTTAGCGTAGTCTTTGAGGATAATGATTTTTTATAAAAATCGAAGTAATCTGCTCAGTACTAGTGCCACAAGCTCGTATGCCATCATTTTGCCTCTATTTGCCCGAAGCAATTGTCATATCTTATTGAGGGACAGTTACCGCCCAATATGCCCATCATAGCACATAAAAAAAGCTCAAAATGTAACTAGTATCGCGCTATATATCTATAACGAGAAAAGTTAAATGAAGTTGCCCTCTTGTGAGGCATTCAACAATTATGTTCATTTCACGACACTAATTTTATTGTTTTATCAAACCAGTTACACGGCTATTGGAACTAGCTTGAATATTTTATAGTCATATAGAAATGAGCTCACGTCCCATCTGTTTAAGTAGCCCATAGGCATAACAATATGAATACAAGACATTTACAACATCTTTTAAGTTATGAATAACTAATATATATGTCTATACTAATATTATAAAGAGGAAAGATTTGTTTGTTTGTATTGATAGGCTCCGAAACTACTGAACCGATTTGAAAAATTATTTCACTGTTTGGAAGCTACACTATTCACGAGTGACACAGGCTATAATATTTTTTGAAAAAATTAAGGATCCTTAATAAAACTCCAATAATATGTAAAAGAATTACCTAAAATATTCTTTACATCACGTGCCCTGCGAAAACTATTGACGATAGAATAAAATGTGCTACGACTTTGTAGAACACATTATTATTCACAAAAAGTGTCGCGACAGCATATGTCTAAATATTATAGTCGTGCCGTAATAAGTGTTCTTTTATTTAAAAAAATAAAACAAAGTCAAATATCGTTGAAATTTTTGTTAAAAACCCGAGCGGAGCCGGAGCGGGCCGCTAGTATATTATAAGCACTATATGACATTATAATTTTGTTATGTAATACATTTGAGTGTGTGATTGTAGCAATGTAAGTAAGTAATTTAAATGCGTAAAAGTGGAAAAAATTTTGTTTAAAACGCAGCTGTAAAAATACAGAGAACACGAAAATTTATTGAAAGAACCCTAAGAGGAGACGGTGTTTTAAAAAATGACTCCCAATTTATTTGTTGTATAAAAAGTCACATTTCCCATGACACAAGTCTGGGCGTTCTGTCCGGCCCATGCTCCGCGCGCGTCCTTCTTCAAATATTTCATTGTCGTTTTTTCTACGCAGCGCTTTGACATTTTGGAAGTCGGACCACTTATTAAATTAGTCTTTGTATTTAAATTCACAATTAATTATCCGTGTGCGCTTTTGGCTTATTGATCGGGACAATGGATGTACAGAGATTGCGATCACTTAGTTACTTCTTTTTTTTTTTCCTGAAGATTTATCCTATTTATGTTCGCTATAAAATTAATATCAGCTAACAACGTTTTTTGTACACGGTAATTACGTATACATTGTTACTAATAGGCGTCGGATAATAACACTGTTTTAGTGGCATTTAAAGACTAGTGCACCATCATAAACAGTATGACCGAGCGCAGCAGTGCAGAGAAAACTTAAACAGTAATAAAAATCGAAAGAATATTTAACGGTAAAAAAATAAAAATCCAAGAAAAGATTTAATTTTTTTTATATTTTTTATTGCTTAGATGGATGTACGAGCTCACGGCCCACCTGATGTTAAGTGGTTACCGGAGCCCATAGACATCTACAACATAAATGCCGCCACCTACCTTGAGATATGAGTTCTAAGGTCTCAGTATAGTTACAACGGCTACCCCACCCTTCAAACCGAAACGCATTACTGCTTCACGGCAGAAATAGGCAGGGCGGTGGTACCTACCCGTGCGCACTCACAAGAGGTCCAACCACCAGTAATAGTTTTATTCGTGTAACGAAATTAAGTGTGTCGATGTGTATTTGAAAGCACGTAGCGAAATCTTTTTTTTAATATTTCGCCAAATTACGATACCGAAGAAGAAACTATATAGGTATATTAATTTTTTTTGTTCATTGAATTGATTTGGTGACGAGTCTGGAAGTTGAGTTGCTACTAAACCCAAGTTTGAATATCGTTTATATGGTTAATAGTTTATAAATTGAATGAGTGGAAACCTAATGAAAAAAGCCACAACTCAAAACACCGTTTTATACGCGTTATAACGAGTACTTTTTTTATTGCCCTTGTGGGCAGACAAGCATACGGCCCACCTGATGGTGATTGGTTACCGTTACTTATGGACGCCAGCAATGCCAGCGGCGGAGCCCAGCCGCTGCGTACTGCTTAGTATTGCTCCACAAGCCTCGTTTGAAGAAGGACATGTCATAGCGCTCGGGACACATCGTAGAGGGTAGTTCATTCCAAAGCCCGATGATACGGGGCAAAAAAGGCCTCTGTGGATGAACGTAATGTGGATGAACGCAGTGGTTCTAGGTATTATCGATGAACTCTACTTCGGTGGCGGGCGGTGCGATGGTAAAAACGAGATGATAGTATCATCTCAAACAATTCCTCAGAGCACCCCCCAAGTAACATACGGTACATATTACAGTGAGAAACGAAGTCCCTCCGCATACCCAGAGGTCCAAAGGATCCATGAGAATGGGATTATTGACAATGCCAACGGCCCTCTTCTGAATGTAGTCAAATGGAAGTAGCTGGTGCTTGGGAGTCCCGGCCCAGAGGTGGGAGCAGTACTCCACGCGAGGGGTTGTATGCTTTCTAAAGCAATAATCTTTGTCCAAGTGTGAAGTACCGCTTCGCTCTGTTGAGGGCTCCCAGCATTTTGGACGTCAACTTGGCTTTGCTCTCCAAATGACTCTGAAATTGGGCATTGCTCAAAATGTCGACCCCAAATATCCTAATACGGTTTCAGGGATATTCCTTGGAATTGCGGCACCATGACAAATGGGTCTTGCTTCACAGTGAACATGCAAACTTGTGTCTTCAACGGTTTGGATTGAACCAAATTCACCGCACTCGGGAACTCGCCCCAGAGAGTTTTCCACTTCAGACACAATCTTAGATCGTCCTCCTACACTACTTTCTGAGAAAGACCCTGATGGCCGATAAATCGCGCATCCCCTATGCTGTCACCCGTATAGCAATGAATGAAATCAATAGATAGCATATTATTGATATACATGATGAAAAGCATGGGGGAGAGCAACAAACCTTGTGAAACCTCAATGTTAATACGGTCATGGTATCGGAGCAGCAACCGTCTACGACGACAGCCCGTCCATCGTCACACCGTCTACGATGCTCTGCCCATCCAAAAAGCTAGTGATCCACTTGAGTCTTTCGGGGATTCCGTAAGATGGTAGCTTCGACAGAAGTGCCCTATGCCCTATTATTCGCTCCATGATCTTGGAAAGCAAGAAAGTTATCGCGATAGGCCTATAGCTCGATGGGCGTTACCGCGGGTGTCAGCTAAACGAATATCATTTTTAAGTATCTTTTATCAGTTTGGGTTAACAAGTTAACGCATAATGTTATTAACAGTGGCTTTTCTTTAAATAAAGTTTTGAATAAATTACGTATAATTTATTATTTTTGTATAATTTTATTATTATATAATTTATAATATACTTATCCGCCTCAGTCTTGAGAATATAACATATTCATTTCAAATATCTTATAAAAAAAAAGTTGATTTACATCAAATGTGGGATTAATAAATCGAAATAACACTTTCGTTATTTCTGATAGCATGCTGTTTTCGTTGACAATTTGATGATTTAACGTTGCATAAAAATAATAGAAATTTGAAAAGCAGATGACAATCTCACGAAAGTAAATGAATTTTATTTAAATAATTCTAAATAAGAAACAACTGCGTCGTCGTCCATTGTTTGCATTAAAACAAAAGAACAGATTTACAATGAAGATGACGGTTTCATCAAGTCTGAGATCTCGAATTACTCGAAATATGAAGTTTTCAAGCTACGAATGTCTTGACCTCAGGTTATCATTGTAACTGACCTTAGAAGTAAAAGCATTTAGTTAAACAAATTTGCTGGCCTCCCGACGGTTGTACTAACTTTTTACTTCAATTATAAATTATGACGGAGACGCTTACTATAGTCGTATGCACCGTGGACATTTGCAAATAGTTCATAATCTTCGCGTCGTAAAGACGAGAATGCTCAATGAGCATGCTAGAGAATGAGAAAGCTCATTGTTAAAAAAAGGTAAAATGTAACGCAAGCCGCGCAATAACTTTACGATGTTTATGGACCTAGTGCAGTGTCTGTGAGAGTAGCACAAATTTGGTTTAAGCGTTTTCAATGCGGAAATTTTGATGTCAAAGGTGCACGTCGCTCTGGTCGCCATATTGCGGATAAAATGGATGCCATTTTTGAAAAAGAGGAGCAAGATCGGCATATCTGTAGTTACGACGTAGCTGAAGAACTAAGAATTGACCACAAAACAGGTTTAGCACATTTGAAAAAAAACTGGGTACACAAAAAAGCTCGATATTTGGGTACCTCACGAGCTCACTGAAAGAAACCTAATGAACCGTGTACTCGTTTGTGAATCTTTATTACGACGTAATCAAACCGAACCATTTTTGAAGATGCTGATAACTGGTGATGAAAAGTGGATCATGTGCGACAAGAACGTGCGAAAAAGATCGTGGTCAAAAGCCGGTCAGGCTTCACAGACTGTGGCGAAGCCCGGGTTAACTCGCAACACGGTGATGCTGTGTGTGTGGTGGGATTGGAAGGGCATTATTCATTATGAGCTGTTACCACCAGGCAGGACCATCGATTCTGAACTCTAATGCGAACAACTGATGAGATTAAAGCAAGAAGTTGAAAGAAAGCGGCTGGAATTAATCAACAGAAGGGGTGTGGTTTTTCATCATGATAACGCTAGACCTCACACATCTTTAGCCACTCAGCAAAAATTAAGAGAGATTGGCAGGGAGGTGTTAATGCATCCGCCGTATAGTCCTGACCTTGCGCCTTCAGATTTCCACCTGTTTCGGTCTCTTCAGAATTCTTTAGGCAGTGTCAGGTTAACATAACGAGAGGACTGCCAAAACCAATTGTCGCGGTATTTTAATCAGAAGCCCCAAAATTTCTATAGCAATGGAATCATGTCCCTACCTACAAGATGACAAAAAGTTATCGAACAAAATCTTACCTACATACGTTAGTTAAATGTAAATAAAATATATTAAAAAATGTTGTGAATTTTCTTAAAAAATGCGAAGAAACTTTTTTGTCCAACCTATTATATGCAGTTAAATTCTAAATGCCGTTATGATAATTTCGACATTAATATGCTTAACGAAAACATAAATTTTGTATTCGTAAACGATTTATGTGTTCTCATTTTACATGTTAGTAAACAAAATATAACTTTGCGGTCTAAAAAGGCATTTCTGTATTAATTCATTAGTAGTTTTTCGTGTTTGTCTAAGGATCTATATTTTATGTGAAGTCACATATGTATTTCAATACATACAACCAACTACAATTACTTTAATCTCGAATTACTTAATTTGAAATCTGAAGGAATGAATATCCGAGTCTATTGCTCCAAACTTAGAACAACCATAATATACATTTTTATTGCTTAGATAGGTGAATGAACTCACAGCCCCCCTGTTAAAAAGTGGTTATCTTAGCACAGAATGCCCCCCAAAGTATCACCTTGAGATAAGAAGTCGAGTTCTCAGCTATATACTGGCTATTTCACTATTCAGAGAAATAGGCAGAATACCTACATGTATGGGTTCTCAATAGGCCCTATCAAAAACATTGGATAAATCAGCCCACTGAGTTTCTCGCCAGATCTTCTCAGTGGGTCGCGTTTCCGTGCCGGTGGTAGATTGAGCGAAGCACTGCTCTTGCTAGGGTCAGTGTTAGCAACACTCCGGTTTGAGCCCCGTGAGCTCACCTACACACGTTAGGGTGAAGCTGAAATAGCCTCTCAAGGCTATCAGCATAGGTAGCAAAAAAAATTTGGATAAATTCATATTTTTTGCCGATTTAAACTTAGTTTCTTCCACTCACATGACATTGATACAAAATAAACAATGTTATTATACATATTTACGTCACTTACTCCGCCATATTATCTAGTTTGTTCATATCCTTTGTATCGACTTGTTATTCAGAAAAAAAGAGGTTGCTTATTGATGCATACCTAACAATAGGGCACTATGGCTGTAATCTAAAATGCAGTTAAAATTAAATAACCAATAAAGCATTTAACAAAAATATTAACATGGCAATAATGGGGGAGAATAACCTCACCCAGAAGGATGCCGAAGACCTGGTAAGCTGGAGGAGATTAAGTGGGAAAGCAGACCCTAGTATAGGCCGGGAAAACGCCAGGGAGATGCAGAGGAATTTCATTACGATTTTAACGGATAGATGCGACTAATTTCGGATAAGGCTTTTTTACTGGTGGTAGGACCTCTTGTGAGTCCGCACGGGTAGGTACCACCACCCCGTCTATTTCTGAAGTGAAGTAGTAATGCGTTTCGGTTTGAAGGGTGGGGCAGCCGTTGTAACTATACTGAGACCTTAGAACTTATATCTCAAGGTGCGTGGCGCATTTACGTTATAGATGTCTATGGGTTCCAGTAACTACTTAACACCAGGTGGGTTGTGAGCTCGTCCACATATCATGGCAATAAAAAAAAAAGAATAATTAGCCCTGAATGTTCGAGATCATAAAAAAATTATAGTCGGTTACAAAAGAAGAATTTTGCAAAATTCATATCGTTCTTTAATATCAAACACTATTAACTATGAGAGACTTAATTTAGTAATCAAATTATAATTAGACCTATTATTATTATTATTTGCGTTTTAATTTATCATCATTATATTACTTTCGAAGCTCCGAATATCTTACAGTGTCCGTGGTCACGTAATACGTATTCGAATAACCGATATCTAGAGATCTGGCTAACGTAAACAATGGTGAAACACCCAGCACAATATAAGCGGAAATCGTAACGAGCGCTTTCGTAATACAGTAGGTAAGAATTTTATCATAGGATCACAACCAGAAAACAATCTAACATAACCATTCAAAGCTCGATTCCCATAGCAGTTCTCGGTAAAGACACGCTGAGACAAACTAACTGATGTACAACATTAATCCTAATGCACCGATCTACAGGCTAAACGACGTTTAATCTAAACAAAAATATTTCAATGCGCCCAATAAAACTATGGCGAGGAGAAAAGAAAAAAAAAAACTCGGATGGTCCTCGTAAGATATTCAATGAGTTTTTCTCGGAAGCAATGCGATCTACTGTCATATCACGGCTCTAGTGATGCTCCTTCGTCGTCCGAATCACATCAGATGTCGATAAAACCATCATCTCGATATTTATGATAATAAGATCAAACGTACGGGTTACTTGTCTGTCATTTGAATTCATAACGACACGACGGTTATGTCGAAAAAACCGGAACGTTCCTTTATTAGGTACTTATAAAGTGTTGTGCTATGTGGAAATGTTAATTTTATTTGTTATTGCGATTGATGTTCTCATCATTTAAAATTATATTGGTCAATAAAACCATTAACTTAACAATCCGTTTAATAAATTATAGTAATGTTCGCGACTTGTGTGACAACTGTTAAACTTATTTAAACTGCCGAAATACTAGAACATTAAAGAATGACTCAGTGCAGTGTCACAAAGGTCGTTGAACCACCCACGAAGAGTTTGAATATTTTTCTAATTCTAATAAATCGAAACTCAATCGATAAAATCAATGCAACGTAGAAGTGCAACACTAGCAACCGAGGCGCAGGCACACGACAGATGATCAGTCATGGACCAGATGCTGCCAGATAAGCCAGCGGTAGCCGCTCATTAATCTACCCACTCCCCACCATACCACCACTTTACCAATTAACCGGACATGATACATAGGTACATATATACACATATTTAGAATACATATAACTGTACCGATTACTGTTATCAATGGTATAAGTAGATAATGCAAGGCTAAATTCAAAAACTTTCTATTTCTATAACACCTCTTTGAATTGTCATCGATTAAAAACTATTTTAAAGTTTTAGCCCTAACAAGAAAAGTATCATAATTTAAAGTCACATATATTAATTAATTATGTTGTAGGTATTGATTATAACCTAATTTATATGTAAAGCGCTATTTTTATGTATTGGACATTTAAAACACATCAACCTGATATTATACTAATTTATTATATCCTTTAAGCTATCTAGCCTCGACGAAAATACATTTAACACAAAATTACATTACTTACAAATCAGAGTACAAACAAAAAAACTCAGAATGCCAAGGTTAATATCGCATATGTCACATTTGGGAGAAACATTTCAACAGCGGCCTAACTGTTTTTCATTTGTTCCCGGAATGACCAAAGTTAGTTTTCTCATCTTACAATCTTTAAAGTAATGAGTATGAACGTCGAGAATGCGAACTCAACGCTATATTTGATATCATACGGCCATTATGCGACCTGCTTTATTACAAAGCAAGAACATTACACCCGAGAGTTTGCGTTTTAAATATCGTTTGGTGGCAAACATAACGCGGGCGTCGCTTCTGTCATTACTGACGAGAATTTATCAATCAAGAGGCAAGTTTACGAGTACTGTCGCTTTTATGCTTCAGCAGTAAAACGTAGCGTTTGTTTAATGGTATTCATTCGGAGTATAATTGAGGGAGTAAGGCTCGCCGCGGGCGGCCGCTGCCGAATTTAAGGCCTACAACTGTTTTTATGTCCTTTGCTGACTACCGATCCCCCAAAATTTATGAATATTCGTGCCGTTATTAAAAATGTATTATCGACTAAGTTATAATAATTTATTATGAAAACACACACGCTGGGAAATACGACACGTTTCGATTCTAACGCATTAACTGTTTACGCGAGTCGGTTTATTGTTTTTGTAGATAATGACACGAAATAAATAAGACTATAGTATTTATAATAAAATGGCACCCGTTCTGAATTGTTAGCATACCAGTTGACCGGATGACAGTAAAAGAATTTTACGAGTTCGCGGCGATACTAAATACATAATATTACATCGTAAACATTAATTACGGAATCAAATCACGACTGGTCATCTATTTAATTTAATTTACTTTTACCGTTTTCAGTGATGTCGTGTTCCGTGTTACCTCTGTATCTTGTTCTGAGAAATCGTAAATGTTTCTCGGCGGTGCGCGGGCGCATCGTTTGTACGTATCATCCAGCTTTCTACATTACTATGCTTATGTGTTACGGGAATTTAAAACGTTTTATTGGTCAAAAAGGTTTAGATTTTTTTAAGTCACAGTGCTTATTTATTGTTTTGTGACAAGGTCATGATAGAATTTTAAAGTCATATGAAACAGAATTTTATAATTTTAGTGTAGAGAGTGGTTATGGCCAATTTTGAGCCATGAGTTAAATTATATCCCATTAAAAGGAGTGATCGCATACCATAAAGTGGGTCAAATAGTATAGTCGTAGGGTCAAGTTTGATTGCTTTTAAAATGCCAAAAGTTGTCGTAATCTAATGTATAAGAGATCCGGTATAGTGTGTTAGCGATATTCTAATTCTGTATCGATTTATTTGTTGGAATACTTGACTCATGAATTACTTACTCCACTATGAAGGAATGAACGTCGTGTCATAAAAGACAAATGGAAAAAAAAAGTAATTTTTGAAATTACTCTATCAGTGAGTGTAGTGTGAATTTATTGCTGCAAAGCTGTCACGTGTTACGGTCTGATGGATGAAACGTTCATTGTATTATACCATTCAGATTTATTATTAATAAGTCCTCATTAGTCCTCTTTATTAGGCCTCACATCTAAGGACAGATAGCCCCATAGACTCCATTAGCTCAGCACCAGGAGGTCGGTGAGTTCGTTCACCTGTCAATGCTAAAAAAATAATTCAAAGATTACTAACTAATATTCTTAAATTCCACGCTACTATTAAATTACGTTTAAGCCATTAGATTTTATTACAAAGGAATACATTAAGCCTTGGCGATTATAATGCTTTATGGTGTATTACAAAACAAAAATCCATCAGATAATTTAATTTTAAATGTTTTTTTTTAAACGAAAAGTCACTTTTAATGTTATCCTGTTTTACTGTTTGTCTACTACAGATCCGCAATACTCGGATATAAGAGTTTATGTTTTATTCATAAGCGGTAATGTATGTATTTTGTGATCGTGTGTGTTTTGCAGTTTCTTACAACATAGAATCTTGTGGTTGAAGTTGTTAATATGATGCTGCAGCCATTTGTTTGTATAATCAAATCATAGTTATACGGCATAAGGTAAACGTTTTTGAAATGGCAACAAACGAATACACTACATGTTTAGTATAATAAATAATAGTTTAAAAAAAATATAAAAAAAATACGCTTTTATAGAAAATCCAACTAAAAAATAGAAAATAAATATTAATAAATTTGATTTAAAAATAGTGTAAGTAAAATGATTTTATTGTAAAAAAAGCGTGGGGTGCATGTATATCAGTAGTTATAAATATTTTAGGAACAGATATGAGTAGAAGGGTTATTTTGATAATATCCTGAAAAGCATCCCACGCCTTGTTTAGTTGAATTTCAATTTTTATTATATATTTTTTTTAAATATTGAATTGTCATCGGTCCTTAATAAGTATGCCAAATTTCAAGTTAATCCGACGTTTTGAAGGGAGTCAAAATCATGTTCAAAGATTCCGTTACAAACATACATACATACGTCTGAAGCTAATAAAAGCATAAGTTAATATTTGTTTTTTTAAAACGTTTTTATTAGTTTGGCTTGTCTGTTTGTTTGTATGTCTGTACGGAATTTTTTAACGTAATTTTCATCGACTTCAAGCCGTTTGATTAACTTGAAAATTTGCATACGCATCAAGATTCGATGACAATACAATTTCGCTCTAATATTCAACTGCATAAAAATGAGGAAATTAATTGTCCGTTCGGTTTGCTATTTAAGAGTGTTTTTTTTGTTGTTGTTTTTATACTATATATATGACGGAGAATCTGGAGCCATGTTGATTTTAAAAATGATGACATCAGCTTGGCTGACTTGATTCTCTTCATTATTATGATTTCCTTCCACAGTGACAGTAAATAAAACTAACTTTTCCAAACAATTCCTATTATTGAATTTCAAGTTTACTACAATAACAAGAAAGACCTTCACACTGTTCGGCTGCTGGAGCCGGAATGTGTGGCACTTTATTTTATAATTGAGGGATTACTGGTGACCGCGAGGCCTTTCCAGTTTCACCAGGACAGGTGGAAGAGCAAGGCCTAGCTAGAAGGGGTGGTATTTGCTAACAGCTATCCGAGCACCTCCACAGGAGATCTAACAACTCAATATTGTTTTGTCAAGAGTAGCTGGTTCGCGAATGAATCTACTACCGGATCGGAATCGCGACCCGCTGAAAAGGTCCAGCGTGAAACTCAGCGGGCTGATGCTTAGGTTAGGTTGCACGTCGAACTCTTTGCCGAGCTCGACGAGTACGGTTACCGAGGTTCTCTAAGGCTGCCCCTAGTGTTAGAGCTGAAGGCGTCTAATGCAAGGGTTATTGGATCTGATGGATCCGTACACGTGTTGCGTGACAATAGCCATTGGCATTTATAGTAGAACAGTGGGGGTTGTTTCTTCAAGAATTTTCTGAATACATGCGTTGGACTTATAACACTTAATTAATCATTTTAACATTACGGAATCAGTACAGTAAATTATTACCATTCTTAGTTAAATAAATAGCAGTACTGCGCCGATATACATAATATATTTATGTATTTTTATTTAGTCCATATAAGGTCAAATCAATCAAATACGTAAAATCTCAGCACAAATACCACAGTGTTTCAAGGCGAAAGTCTTTGACCAGTGTGTGTTCCCAGCGATGACATATGGCACCGAGACGTGGTCGTTCACAATGGGCCTTATGAGAAGGCTCGAGATCACCCAAAGAGCATTGGAAAGGGTTATGCTCGGAGTTTCCCTGCGAGATCAAATCAGAAATGCGGAGATTCGCAGGAAAACCACGGTAACCGGCATAGCCCAAAGGATTGCGACATTGAAGTGGCAGTAGGCAGGGCACATTGCTCGTAGAACGGATGGCCGTTGGGGCCAAAAAGTTCTTGAGTGGCGACCGCGTACCGGAAGACGTAGCGTGGGTAGGCCTCCCACACGATGGACCGACGATCTATCGGGGTTCGCGGGGATCCGCTGGACGCAGGCAGCGCAGGACCGGTCTTTGTGGCGAGGCTTGGGGGAGGCCTATGTCCACCAGTGGACGTCTATGGGCTGATAAGGAGAAGGTCAATCCAGACTGTATTGAATTTTGTCACACTACCCGGGTTTCAAGACCGAGATAAATATATGTATTTATGTTACTTCATTTGTATTACGGTGCGGTATAGTGGAGGCTAGAAGTAAGGAGGTCCAACTTAATATATTAAAAAGTGTCCGCCACAAGAGAGTCACTTATGGTGGCACCATAACAGCAAGTGAAAATATTTAAAAAACTGGGCACCACGCAATTTGAGATATAAGTTCTAAGGTTTCAGTATAGTTACAACGGCTGCCCCACCCTTCAAACCGAAATGCATTCCTGCTTTACGGCAGAAAGGCAGGGCGGTGGTACCTACCCGTGCGGACTCACAAGAGGTACTACCACCAGTGATTACGCAAATTATAATTTTGCGGGTTTGATTTTTATTACACGATGATATTCCTTCACTGTGGAAGTGAATCGTGAACATTTAATTAAGTAGGTACTATTAATATATGATACTAAATTAAAAAGAAAGATTATTAATAGAAATATTTTAATTGGAAATATTTTTAATTCCGAAATATTTTTTAACTACTACACAAGTCACGAAAAATATTAAATTTTTCAACCCAGACATATTTCCAACTTGTCCCCTATACCTACTAGACGGTCCTCTTTACATCTACCCTCCATAATCTGTACGTACATAAATTGACAAAAACGAAGCATCTGAGTGTGTAGGTTCTCTAGCGTTTTACTAATCTTTTTTTTTTTTTTGTTTTTTATTGTCCATTTACGAATTTTAGCGATCGTTATCGGCATTAACGTTGTAGTATTTATGAGATCCGGTAATCATTCAAAATCTCGTAGAGCAGTTCATAATGGTTATAGGTATATAGCTGTATTTTAATCTAACCGGTAACCGAATAGCATAACGTGGGACGTGAAATAGTCTAACCATCTGAGCAAAAAAAAATATGGGTTCGTTTTTATCTTCTTCTTCTTCTTCTTCTTCTAAGTCGGTTTCTTCATTGCATTGTCGTGTCTAATCTGAGATGTGGACCACTCGATGCACAATGCTTCCCCACGTCTTTTTGTCCTCGGCGATCTTTATAGCCTCGGTTATTGGCAGGCCGATGAGCGTCTTAACCAGATCAGACCAGCGGGTAGGTGAGCGTCCGCGTGACTTTCTCCTGTCAACCTGACCAACTACCATCAGCTTCTCTAAGTTATCGGGGCCTCTACGTGGCCGAAGTTCGTTTTTGTAAATACTCTTTATTAGTTACTTTAATCTTCAGCAGTAAATTGAATAACAATTGGAACTCTTACGATTTATTTTCCTCATTCCTTTTTCAACAAGGAAGCCTTTGTATAAAAACACATCGTAAGTTTTTATAAAGATCAAACAAAACACAATAACATTCAAACAAGACAGCGTTGAATACGAAAAGATCCCGTACTATTTCCATGTCTATAAACGATTGTCCAATAGACAGTTTATTAATATCGTTCTACAGTCAAAAGTTAATCGGGTTTAAGTCACTAGCATCGCCCACGAAGATACATCACAGTCGTCATTATTCACACACAAATTATGTAATTTCAATAAATACAGCTTATTGAATAGTGATGAGCGCTGGTAGAGCCTGGACGGACCCCTGCAGGGAAGCTCGACCCAGCAACGTACCTTTCCGGCTTCATTAAAAAAAACCTTATATCGTATGTGGTATTGATTACTTTTCAATAAAAGCAATTTGTGTGTATACATATATGTATATATATAATAACGTTCCGTAAAAATATAAATTATTGGTTAACTTTTTGTAAACAGGTCGATTAAGTTACAAAATTGCCGATGGTTCACGTCACCAAAAATGTTTGAATTTATTGATTCTTACTTAATTCTAAATTTGATTTTCCACTGAATTAATTATTTAAAAACAATATAAAAGTCTATGGAACTTGTCTGATGTTTTAACGAGGCGTTAAAAGTGATCCTAATTTATCATTGTGCTTAAGAAAGGAGTTCAATAATGGAGCGTTAAATAGTAAGCGACTCCCCACACGGCCGTAATTGATTTATAGGCAAATATTAAATCTGTTCTCACCAGGCCTCACGATGACTAATGACCGCGTTCGATGCTGTTTGAGGTTTTGTTTTTCTCCCATTTATTCTAAGTACGTGAGCACTTGTCAGCTGGTGATTGACGCATAATTTTAATGCAACGAAACTCCACACGAATGCAGCTCGGAAAGAATGCCGTAATTGGTTCGCGTGGCCCCTTATCAATCACCTGTGTATGGTGAATGTTAAACGTCAACAAGCCATCGTGCCCCGGCAGCATCACACTTATCAAAACAATACAAAACGCGGGATGTTATCGATAATGATCGCGGCCACGACATCCCTCTAAGTTCAGTTTTTTGTTGGTTGACATCGCGCTAATAATACTCATGAGAAAAATGCGCGCCGGACCCCCGTCATCCTCCTTTTGTTTTTAATTTCTACCTCAGTGGCACCGATTTAATTGGGCTCAACTCGAGCGAGCGCACCTTCGTATTTCACCTCGTCTCGCTTCATTTGAATATTTAAAGCATTTCGGGTCCTCGTCGTATTATTTTCTTTATTTACACAATATTTATATATTTATTTGAGACTCTGCATCATTTATTTGGTGACGTGACTTACCGATGTCGCGTCCTTCCCAGTATCGACATAGTTAACGTGGTAAATTCTCTCGCGTTCCATTTAAAAGTTTGGAGTTCTTTCTTTGGTTTGTCTTTTTATTGCGTCGCGTCGTTGCCGCGTGTGGCGAGCTCTGCTCTTTGTTGTTTTCTCACCAGCCCTTATCTTCGACAAGATTGCTCGTTTTTAAATGAAGTTATATCGTCCCGATTGAACACCGGGCGGCGCGGGCGAGGCGAATTTTTAATTAGTTTCCGAAGATAGAGAATTTTAAGGAGGAATGCGGGAGCCGTGTCGCCGACGCACAGATCACTTAATTGTGTAGCGAACGCACCGTTGCGAGTCGAGACTTGCGATTTGTTAAATACTCGGAGATTAATTATGAAATAAAGTCTTAATCGACGTTTAAGGCGAAGGTATGTACATTTAAAGATTCTGTCGGTGCTCGCTAATGAAGAGAATTAATGAATGCTATTTTTCGTTAGCGATATTAAAGGATCGCGTGACGCCTCCAAACAGCGCCGTACGACCTGAAGATACATTTGTTTCATTATCCATGATTTATTATGCAGAATAAACATAGATTTTCATTACCTAAGTGTATTTTTCGAACGCAATTGAAGTTTTATTTTTTAAATTTAACTCCATTCCAAGATTCCGCTAGATATCTTTAATAATATAAACTACTTACCTACTTATTATATTAACGTTTATAAATCTTTTGTTAATCAAGTGATTTATATGATAGGACGATGACTGGTGTTGTAATGTGGTGGGTCAATGTTGGGGTTAGGTTATATAATAGGTATATGCGTTCGTCCAATGTTTTATAAATTTGCCAATTACTAGGTACAACATGCTGCGTGTTTGCGTTGTTGGGTATTCATGTTTTCCGGTTTCAATGATAGTTATGCCGATGCAATTGCATATGATTAATAAATTAATTTCTTAAGTCCTTGGACCATTTATAGTACATACCGAGGGGCGAATGGCCATTTGATTTAAGGGACATTTCGCTTAAAGCGCGACATTAATTTTTGTAATTAAAATTTTGAAGTCGTCGTGGCCTAACGGATAAGACGTCCGGTGCATTCATGTTGAAGCGATGCACCGGTGTTCGAATCCCGCAGGCGGGTACCAATTTTTCTAATGAAATACGTACTCAACAAATGTTCACGATTGACTTCCACGGTGAAGGAATAACATCGTGTAATAAAAATGAAACCCGCAAAAATTATAATTTGCGTAATTACTGGCGGTAGGACCTCTTGTGAGTCCGCACGGGTAGGTACCACCGCCCCACCTATTTCTGCCGTGAAGCAGTAATGCGTTTCGGTTTGAAGGGTGGGGCAGCCGTTGTGACTATACTGAGACCTTAGAACTATATCTCAAGGTGTGTGGCGCATTTACGTTGTAGATGTCTATGGGCTCCAGTAACCACTTAACATCAGGTGGGCTGTGAGCTCGTCCACACAGCTAAGCAATAAAAAAAAAAGGTCCGTTTTATTTGGTATCAGCATCAACAATTCGATGTTTATAATTGAACTTCATTTAAGTTTACCCCATTATAATAGATGAAGATTTTTTTTTGGTACAATATTTTTTGCAAGTTTTGCAATTAAATGGCTTTACTATAACGTTGCAAAAATGTCATTTAAATGAAATAGCTTTTCACCTCTTCGATATGGTCATCCGCAAAAAATTCAAATCTGATGAACCGTTGTGAGCTCCTGTGCATCGGTACCCAATTTCGCAAGTAACTAACAACAAGGCAAACATATCTCGTGAACTATTTGCAATTCATTTTATGAAATCATTACAATAGTCGATCTCGTAACTTTAAGGTCGCTCACTACGCTACAGGGCGCTTCCCTCTCATTATGGCGTCAAATTTTGTCAAACATATTCACTGCATCCATTAAGGGCATCGAAGTGGGTGGAACAATGAGAAATTATCAGTTTCGTAAGCGTCACGTTCGTCTTCAAAACATGTCTCAAGACGTTATTAGATATTGTGATATAAGATGTGCCTTGGTTTCCGACTGCGGGATTTCGTAGGTAAACAAGTTATTTCAGTGGTTATGTAAATAATTAGATGACCTTTAGAATTTAGAAAACCACAAATAGTGGTTCATCCTTGTTCCGAGTCTATCGACGGTCGTCATATCTGCGAGGAACTAATGAGAAAGAAAAAGGTATTTAGTATCGTATCCGTCGTCGGAGCAAAGTTCATTTGTACTACGTGAAATCACGGCATTTGTGGATAGTGCGGCGTGATATTTTTACCATGTACAATTATGAGAGAAAGAGAGAGAGAGAGTATTCTTTATTGTACACCAAAAAAAAAAGTAATGCAATACATTAAATAAATAAATAAAAGCAAATAAGTTAAAGCAAAAAGTATTTATTCAAATAATTTCGGTGCAAACGGGACCATGTTATATCGATCAATTTGATGAGCACTATTGATCAATCAGATCCGACGTATACTTATATGCCCAACTAGTTATGAAAAAGACAATCCGATACTAGACTCAAAGACGAAAAAATCTTGAGACTAGTTTCAACTAAGCATGTCTCGTATGCATCCACTAAGGGCGTGGTCAAATGTCCGATGTGATTACCTTCAATTATAGTGCTAAGAGCGCTTATTATATAGAAATTCTTCATGTAAATACAATAATCGATTTTGTATGACGTAGCGCTGCCGATACTCGTGCCGTGGGCGAAGGCACACTTTCAATTTTTTTAGGGGTCAATTGATTCATTGGGACATTCAGTTGGTCTTTTGTAAACACTAAATTAAATCTTATCTACTAAAATTAGTTAAAATCTATTGGTAAGGCGTATTGTGGGTCAGTAAAATTAAGTATCACTATTCTTTTCTATTTCTAGATAGAAGGATGGGGCAGTTAAATAAAATTTAGACTTCACCTCTTCTCATAAGGTGCATTCTTGTTTTGATATAAATCAGTTCACTAATCATTTAACCAGGCCAGCGAGGCGGTTGTAAATGTTAATTTATAAAAAGTGAGAGAAAAGCTTAGTTGTAGTAGTATCTCGAAAATCACAGAAACCTTATTAGGGTTCTGAATCTCAATGTTTTAGTGTTTATCACAAATAGACATACAGTAAACATTGCAAGCAAGTATGAAATTATTGGATAATCTATCTTTAACTTAAGAATGATGTTTGATAGAAATAAGTACAATTAATATAAGTTGTGTTTTTGCTTAGGTACTAATTAAAGATATGAGCATAATCAGTGAACCTCAAATTTTAGACTGATAGGTACTACTTAAATGTTTTTTTTTTTTAATTAGACTTAGACTGCTACCAAATTGTTTTGACTTTGCCTGATTTTGATTTAATTGAAACACTAGTTACACGCTTTTTAGAAAAATTAAATACTAAACAACAATACTAAAAATGTTTTGCCAATTTCTCTTTGTGGATAAAATCATTTGAACAAATATTTTCACGCATACAATATATATCGACGGCTGCCATAATGACATACCCATAGTTTTTTCTAAATATTGTATTACAATTAGAATCCTTCTAAGAGTGTGAAGATTTCATTTATGCTAGTTTTTAGCATTCCCACAAAACAATGTATAAGCCCAAAAAAGCATAACAAGCATAGGTTATTTAATAGTTACAAATTACTTATAACTGCTATCTTATAACTGTCGTATTTCCACCACTTAACCAATCACCATCAGGTGGGCCGTACGTACGATCGTCTGCCTTTACGGGCAATACCTAAATAAAAACTTCAATCCAGTACACTTCACTCTGTTCAAAACTGCTATATTCATATCATTTCCATTCCCCAAACTAGCGTTATTTCGGTGAGTCTTCCAACAATAATTTGTTGTTTACAGGTGAACTTTTTTAACTTGTCCCCTATATAAAGTACTCCTTACCTCTACCCTCCATAGATGAAACTTTGAGTACCTATATGCACACTTCAAGAAAAACTTCTCTCATCCATCCACCTATAACAGATGGTTTAAGTTAACGTGTATACTCTCATTAATTAAACTTATTATCTCCTTCATACGTTTGATGGCCAAGTAACACAAGATACAAAATAAAACAAATTCAATATATTGACAGCTAAATTTATTTCGCTCCGTAATACATAAAATTTTAAAAATGGCTACAAATCACTAGTCTCTTTAATAACAAGAGCCTACGTTTTGTACTGAATAATATCATTTTGCGACCAATTTGCTCTCTCGAATACGTACATACATGCATCAGACGGAATGCGAACTGTTATTTTGACAAAAAATATATTGCAATTTAAAAAAAGAGCATGTCTAATATTTCACAAAATTCAAGCTGTATTGGTGATAATTTTATTTTCTATTTTCTTTAATTATCACTTAATATTTATTTTCTCAATCAAAAATATACAAATTTCATGAAAATATAATATTGTAATTTTATATAACATAACATCGAATTAAAATTTTGGTCATTTTTTTTCTTTTACAACATTCAATAGGACAGAAAGATATCGATCGATTCGTTTATCAAAAATGGCCTACCTTTTTGGTACGATTTATAAAACTAATATTATGAATTATTAATACACATATATTTTTTTTCACGTACAAATGTGATATACATATATTGCAAAAAAACACTTACAAACGCTCGGTCCAATACAATTCAATCTTAGGTAACTTAATATAGTTGCATTTCACAAATTGTGTTAACAATAATACGAATTTATTCTTTATATTTTATCATGTAAATTACTTGTTTTATATGAATTATCGTTGAAAAAGAAAACAGTAGCTTTTCAAGATTGAAATCACGGTTGAATGCTAACAAATGTTTGAGAAACAAAAGTATTTCTAGAAAAAAAAAAAAAAAAAACAGTACTTACATAAAACTTTTACTATCTGTTGAAAGACCTGTCAATATTCTAAATGTACAAACAAAAATGGCATGCTAATGGCTTATTAATACTTGTCGAGGTGTAAATGCGTATTTAAAAAATCACCTATTATAAGTTTGCTGTAAAATATGCGAGAAAGTATTGCATTGTTAAATGTAAAATAAAACTATAAAAAAACTCAATACTCATTTCAAAGTTAATATAAAAAAAATATCACTTATCTTAGAAAAGAAAAATATAAAAATATATCATAATATGTTTAAAATAAAATATCACTTATTTGTATGTTACGCATAATTCATACAGTAAATTCAAAATCAAAATATCACTGAAGAATGTAAAAAAGATGGTCGTTGCTATGTCGACTTTTTTTAGTTCATTAAAAAATTTTTTTGCAAGCAACATTCCTTGACTACATTATTGTTTGTGACAATAATCATATATGTAAATGACATAATGAACATACTATATCGCATCGTTCGGAAATGAATAAAATACAGTCAAATTGAAAAAACTCGTACAAGCAGTTTTATTATAGCAGCTACGATAATCTGCATAATACCAACAATTGACAATTCCTTATGTTAATAATGACGACATACCGACAATATTTTATCATAATATACATAAACATTATTTTTAGTGGACATTTTTGACAAATATTTAAATTTAATTAAAAAATAGCTACTTCAAATTTGAAATAAATAAAAATATACATAATATATTATGTAAATGATTTCTGTAATAAAAAATAGCACGCGTATGTTAGTCTGGGTGACTGACTTCGAGGAATTGCGGGTGTCTAAAGCAATTAATATCGACGGTGAAAGGCTATTTAGTTAAACGGAGACTTTTACAACTTTACAGGAGGGCCATTTAAATTTTCAAAATTGGAAAAAATATCAATACAAAAAAAAAACTTCTTCGACTATTTGAATGGGGTATACTTAATTGAAACTCAATTAAAAATATCGAATTGTTGATACTAATACCAAGTAAAACGGACCTTTAATTACCAAGATAAATGAGTCGACTATTATCAAAGCCGGCAATGTGACTTTTGGACAATTATTGGTAAATCAGAAAAACGAATTATTGACTTTGTATTCCATTGGCAGTCACAAAACTCTTCTGAACGACATCTTAGATAAATAACAGGTTAAGTATTAACCTTTATTTAATGCAGGTTTTGAACCGTATTCTTTGAAGGAGACGATTATATTCAAATCAATCTGTATTGACATATCAATAACATTTTTGCACCTTTGATAATAGACAACTCAAATGTCGTGTACTAAGCGAAATGTCGCTTAAACCAAATTGCCTTTCATCCCTATACGATATACGTAATGCAATTTGGTCGTATAATTAATCACGTTGGACTTATTTTTCATATTAGAATATATATCACACACTAAATAATTGTACGTAGCAATGCGAGCGTACGTAAACTCCTTTGTTAGAATTTTTCAATCCAGAATAAAGTAAACAGATTACGAAATTATTCGTTGGAAGTTAGGTCTTATTGTACTAAAACTTATAAACTAGATTTCGGTGTGAAAAGCTATAATATAATAAAACAAAATATCACTTGATTATCGAAAAGGCTGTTGTAAAGAACACGGTATATAGTATAAAGATCTTAACTTTGTACCAAAATGTATAGCTGATTTAATAATATGTTAGAAAACATTTAAATACTGATACAGACTATAGCTTAATATATTCTAGCGTACTCTCTTTTTTGTCGCTAATTTAAATTTACTAAAATACTCAAGCGTAGAAAAGTGTAGTCATATTTTTTTTGTAATTATTTATTTACTTTACCTCAAAACAATTCGTTTATTAAGAGATCGAACATTAAAAAACTTCAAAATTAATCAATATAATAATATTTGCATTGTCATTGGTTTGTCTTTTCAATATAAGTAATAATTAAATAAAATTTTGTTAAATAAAATATAAGACGCCAAAAAAATTTTTTCAAAGATCACATTTCAAATTTATATAGTATCAAAGTTTCAGACTTTATGTTTAAGTTAAATGGTTACACAAAGCAAACCTAAATTATTTATTGCATTTTTAAATTGAGCAATTAACTAATACAATATGTTGAATGGAACGAAATTTTAGTTTAATATTTTTTTATTACGACAATTTTTTCAAAAAGTTAATAAATTAATAGACACTATTGATTGGACACTGGAAGCTGTATACAGAACACCACTAAAACCATCGATCCGACGTGGACACGTTTTTTGTATTGTAGATTACATGTTTTATTTAAAAAGGCAGAATTCCGAAATTTTTTCCTATTAATAAATTAAGACGACATTTTTTTTTAAATGGCGTATAGCTATTGTATTCGTAAAAAGAAGCACAGATTATAAAATGATAAAAATAAATGATCAGATATTATATTGTACTTTGGTGTATTTTTATTTACATTCAATTAGATATCACCAAGTTATGGCCTCGTCAAATAAATATTGACAAATCTTTAATCTCGCACGCGGTCCGTCAAGAAACTTCAAACGATATCTACCCTTAGAAACTAGACGAATAAATCTTGGAAAGCAATTCATTTAGTAGACATTATATTTAAAAAATATAAAATGTACCTATATATAGATTTAAAAAAAAAAAGTATACAAAAATTCATTTTTTTCATAAAAATCGCATCTAATTTTAGCGATGTCTACTGCTTAGATTAACTGCTACATGATTTGTAGATATAAAAATTCATCCTGTAATGTAACAACTGCCTATTGGAAGAACTTGGTAAATTGTAGTTAAAAAACATTGCTAAAAATTTACGTCAGGCGATACGTAATTCATAATAATATTTATAACCTACAAAGTAAAATTAATTCTATATTAAACATGGAACAATATGAACACCGGATATTAGATGTGAGAAAAAAAAATTTACTAAACAGAAAACATTTGTAACGACTACGTTGAAATTATTTTGATTAATTATTCTGGCGCAGATTTTTTTTCTCTCTGCAGATACCTCAATAGTCATCACTTGATTATTTATTTGAGATCTGCCCGTTCTTCAATCTTAATCTCATTGAAGTCTATTTAAATGAGTTCCTTGCTGGCTGCGAATGAGGTAGAAGATAGAACTGACTCTAAGATCCACCGAATATCGACCTCAACATTGGTACATAGCCTCCTTCTTTGGTATTCTCAACCGAGAGAAATTTTATGATATTAACAATGCGATTCACCGTTTTCGTGATGGCCCGAATCGAAGCTGCTAAGATGTCCGAGCCCTTTCGGAGGTATCGGCGGGGGTATCTCGTCATCTCCCACCCGAAGAGGCTCCGACATCATCGAGATGATTTCTTCGTAGCGAAGGGATTCGACTGTTAGGTCGAGATCTGTTAATAATACGGGGAACAAATTAATAAGATTGTTGAAGAGTAAATTCCATTTTTTTTTTCTTAGATGGGCAGACGAATTCGCAGCCCACCTGGTCTTAAGTGGTTACTGGAGCCCATAGACGTCTACAGCGTAAATGCGCCAACCACCTTGAGATATAAGTTCTAAGATCTCAGTATAGTTACAACGGCTGCCCTACCCTTCAAATCGAAACGTATTACTGCTTCACGGCAGAAATAGGCGGGGTAGTGGTAATTACCCGCGCGGACTTACAAGAGGTCCTACCACCAGTATTTTCGATAATTAAGCATCTGATGGTTTTTTATTTATTGCCCTTGTAGGCAGACGAGCATACGGCCCACCTGATCGTGAGTGGTTACCGTCGCCTATGGACTTCAGCGATGTCACTCTGCCTACTTACTGTAGAGATGGCGCACGCGTACCTTTATGCATGCGATGTTCGTCCGCGTTGGTGTAGGCGTGCGCGTCCACACTGACGCCGGAGTCGCGCGCGTCGTCTGCGGGGTCGGAGCGGGCGCGGCGCGGGGGCGCGGGGGGCGCGTCGCACCACGACCGTACACCTCCCCCTATGTACATTTTTAAGTTAATTGACATTACACAACGAATTACGTCCGAATTTGACTATATGGTAAATAAGACTCTTAGGCAATGTTGTTGAGACTGAGTAGAGTAGAGTAGAGGTTTTAGTAGCTATGTAAAATCAGAGAGGGACCTGCCCTTTAACATCGATAAGGGTATGTGATAGTGCTAAGTTTTTTTTCCTATCTATGGTGATAGCCTTGAGAGGCTATTTCAGCTTCTTCTGGTGAGCTCACGGGGCTCAAACCGGAAGTGTTGCTATCACTGGCCCTAGCAAGAGCAGTGCTTCGCAAAATCTACCACTGGATCAGAAACGTGACCCAATGAGAAGATCCGGCGAAAAACTCAGTAGGCTGTGTCTATCGGTTAATTTACTCGTCGAGCCGTTCGTCGCAAGCGACAGGTTTGGCGAGGACGGTGACCGGTGCTTGAGGTACCTAAAAGCACCGTTAATGGATCGGGAGATTTCGTTTTGAGGTGTTTAGGGCAGGAAGCACTTAAGATTGGAGTTCATTATTGAGAGTAATGAAATGCAAAAAACCGAAAAGTGTATTATGTAAAACCTCAATGATACCACGCAATGGACATGAAACTATAGTCAACGTTGTCGTATGTTGTTTACCGGACACGCGAGGGGGCAGCGGCGGGGCATCGGTCGGTTCGCTCCACGACGTTCTACTGTGACGACGGGTTTCGACGAAATCAATATCGATCGAGTCGCTGAAACAAAACCAATGAAATAAGTACTCGAATTATTGACATATAATTTCTTCTTCTCAATCGTGTCACTCTTGACAGGTGATCGTCGTGTAGTGTTGGAAGGGACAGACTTGATGCGTCTCACGATATCCCGCCATCTCTCCCTGCTCGAGGCCATTCTACTGCACTCATTTAGGGGACCCTCCACGTCAGCTTTAAATTGGACGGTCCAGCGCATTTGTGACCTCCCGCGCGGTCTTGTACCATCAAACTCGTTGCAAAACGTGTCCGAAGAAATTCACCATTCGAGACTGTACAAATATTTAGATGAAGGCAAATCTTTAAAAAAAATTACAATATAAATTATAGAAATATCGATAAGCCTTTTTTTATACTAGATGAATATTACAAAAGGCAGATATGTATGCGAGCTGTTGTAGACAATATTTCTCTAAATAATTGACCTATGAATCTTAAGAAAAAAACTAAAAACAGATTCGTTTTGAAGTCATTTTTACAAAAAGTGGTAGCAATCTGATGGATTTGGGATCAAGATTTTAGGACGCTAGAAATGATGCGGTTATTCAATCGCCGCAGACAGCTACAAATTATTCTTAACAATTATGTATTTAGCACAAGTTCACGATCGACTATCATGATGAAGGAACATCCTCTTTCAACAAAATAAAATAAAACCCTACCTAATCGTTGATAGCCTAAGAGGCATTTAATTTGCATTAAATGTACTTACTGTATGTATGTTCTAGAATTTATTATTTCGTTGTGAAGTCCACGACTCGGTGGGCTGTCAGCACGCATATACATATATGTATGTACTAATTTCCCCCTCTATATATCAAGTTATGCTCTACTTTGAAGGGTTCTAATTTCAGTATTTACATATGTAAATTAAGAAAATTATCTTACCGATATTTATCCGTGGACGGGCGCGTAGGGCTTCGCGGATCCCCGGACTTGGGCCTGGTAGGTAAGGGCGGCGCCGACTTCACCATCGAACCGTCGTCGTTGCAGTCGCGATTATCGCAGACGGGTAAACTGGCCGACATCATGTTCTGCTCTAGTGGGTCTTCAACTGACAACTGTAGAACACAAGGAGAGTGTTGAGACCATAACTGTTTCTTTTTTTAAATTAGGTCAGGGGTTCCCAAACTTAATTTGTGTACGACCCACTCTGAGAAAAAATTATTTTTCTAACGCCCCCTTTTTTCACCTAATATAAACCACTATAGTGAGAGCTCAGTTGGTGGCTAAGAATCTTCCTAGATGAAATTACAAATCACCTCCCAAGTCCCTACACAACGCCCCCTTTTTTTTTCTGGGTCTCTTACCGCCCCCCTGTAGGCCTATAGCGCCCACAAGGGGGCATTATCGCCCACTTTGGGAAAGGCTGAATTAGGTTGAAAACTTCCTGTATCATCTTTTATTCTTATCTAAAACTAGTTTTACAGTTTTTTTCGCGCAGGGCACCGAATATCTTACTAAGTTTCCGCGCCTAAGGGGCAAGCGAGGTATGTGGGATTTGACGGCCTGCGGATGTCGGGAGAAGACTGCGGACCGCAGGATGTTTTAGGGCCGTACCCACCAAACAACTCCCCTTGCAATCTCACACCCGACGTCCAATATCCGCCCGAGGTTAGAACCCGATCATAGTAGGGGGTTTCCGGGGGGGGTCAACACTACAACCAGATTCGCGGCGCCACCCCTAGGACCCCCGACCGAGAGGTCGTCGAGGCGAAGGTCGGCCACTCCACGTGGGTCCTCTTGGTACGGCAGCACGTCAGGCCTCCCCAGGTGGTCAGTGTTACACAGCCCTAAAACACTTACCGGTTTATCATAGAAATGTCCCTCTTCGTAGTAATTTTCGGTCTGTTGAATACTTTGAGATCTCTTATCAAGGGCAGGAACCGGAGGTAGCGGCGTACTGAAAATAATATCAATGATTGATCAATTCACTTAGTTTTTTTTGTCAGGGGGAAATCGCCGGACTTCCGGACACTGGGGATGGAGGGCGGGGTATGTCGGAGTCGAACCGACTAAAATCTCCTGTCGCTCAACAATCCACGTCCAAACCTCGAATGACTCATGAAAAAGCAAAAGGGGAAAGTGAAGCGTTTAATGCAGAGCACATCTCTCCCATCACCCGGGACCTCGGGACGCCGGACCAGCGGAATGTGAAATATTCTAATGTAAAATAAAAAATTAATTCTACTATAAATTATCTTCTTTGTCTCCACTTTATCCCACTAGGTGGGGTCGGCATAGCGAATTTTTCTATTCCCTTCTCCTCTATCAGCCGTCATCTTAACACTCACTCTTCTTTCTCTCATATCGTCATTCACACACTCTATCCATGTCTTCTTTGGTCCACCTCTTCCTCCTTTACCTTGCACTACTATTTCCACACATCTCCTAGTCACATAAGAATGGAAAATCGGCAGGTCTCTGCAACAGCATGCGATTGTAGACTGCCTCTTGTGCCAAAGGGGACAATTTACAAAACGATCATTAGACCTGTCGTACTGTATGGATCTGAATTCAGGGCGACGAAAGTAAAGCATGAAAGAGGAGTGAATGCGGCAGAGATGCGAATGTTGAGATGGATGTGTGAACTGACAAGAATGGACAAGATAAGGTATGAGTATATCAGAGAAAGTGTGAAGTGATTGAGAAATTAAAGAGCGAACGGTTAGCGTGGTATGGACATGTGATGCATGTTTTTTTTTTTATTGCTTAGATAGGTGGACGAGCTCACAGCCCACCTGGTGTTAAGTGGTTACTGGAGCCCATAGACACCCACAACGTAAATGCGCCACCCACCTTGAGATATAAGTTCTTAGGTCTCACGTATAGTTACAACGGCTGCCCCACTCTTCAAACCGAAACGCATTACTGCTTCACGGCAGAAATAGGCAGGGTGGTGGTACCTACCCGTGCGGACTCACAAGACGTCCTGCCACCAGTAATCTTCATTCATCAACGTTTCAAAATACCTCTTCCATCTACATCTTATTTCGTCATTATTTCATTATCATCATGATCACTATTATTATGCCTAAAAAAATTAAATCTATGCGGTTGTGTCAATCACATAATTGTAGGATGAAATATAAATCTATGACTGTTATATATGTATGTATATTGCACTCACTTGACAATGCTCTCGGACAGCTGGCGCCGAGCTCGGGCCAGGCCGGGACCCAAATTCTGACGTAGTTGGTTGAACCTCTCCACAAGACGTCTGAAAATGTATATCAAATTGAAATGTATGCTTCGAGAATATTTCGCTGCCTCCAATGAACACTACGCTAACTCCAAATTCGTAGGTTTACAGGAGGAGCGTTTAAAAGAAAAAAAGTTGATAAAATCTTTATTATTGCGGATATATATATGGTTATTTTTTTGTGTAACTATCTGATTTACTCTTGCTTCGAACTCCATCAATAATTATTTGTAATACTTTTAAAATAGTGAAGCAATTTGCGTGAAAAACGAAAATTTCAAAATTTTAATTTAGAGGTGTTCATTGGGGGCACCGATTTTATTGTTTATAAAATAACTAGCGACCCGCCCTCGCTTCGCTTCGGAACTGTAATTTATTATTGATTTCTCCACTATTTACTGAATGTTATTATACATATAAACCTTCCTCTTCAATCGCTCTATCTATTAAAAAAACCGCATCAAAATCCGTTGCGTAGTTTTAAAGATTTAAGTATACATAGGGATATACGGACAGAGAAAGCGGCTTTGTTTTATACTATGGTAGTGATATTAAATGTAATTACTTTGCGGTTAAAATAAATAATACGAAAATATATGCGCGGCCTACCGCCGCCCGTAAACCAGTATTTTTTTTCGCAATACAAGCACTCGATTGAAACAATTATTTTTTAGGCATAAGGGAAATTTGAAAAAGTTTTTAAGAAATACAGTGTGTTGCGTACACTGCGGTGACGACAGTGTTCACATCCTTATTATAAATTCTATATCAAAAGTAGCTTTTCTCGAAAATACTAAATACCCCTCTTAAGCCCCCACCAAAAAACTTCAATGTCCGTTCAACTTTCAAACCGATTATTACAACACTACATACGGAGCAACACACGAAATACAATACAGAAACATATTTCTATTTTAAAACGCTCTTGTTAGTTTGATTTATGTCTATGTAACGAAATTTTTGGACACGATTTTCACCATCGGCCTGATGCATATGAGACACCTATTAAGGTTAGACAACAATACATTGACATTAGGTGATAGATTCTGCGAAGCACGGCTCTTGTTCGCAACGTCGTCAGGTTTGAGCCCCGTGAGCTCACCTACTAGTTAAGGTTACGCTGAAATAGCCTCTCAAGTAGACATGCGTAGTTCCGGACCGAAATAGCTCCTGGAACTATGTCCTCATATGGAACTATGTCCTCATATGGAACTATATCATTCAATCCGAGTTGTCAAAATTAACATGTTCAGACAGTTCCATTTCCATTCCAAGTGTACTGTTATGCAGGAACTACGAACGCGTTGAACATGACGGACATGCGGACATGATTAGAGCATAGGTACCGCGCGGCGCGGAGGCGTGGCGCGGCGAGTCCACCCGAACGAGTCTTGAACCGACACGAGTCTACGTAAAGAGATAAGGCGAAATATGGCGCTAATACGAGGGAGTGAGATGGAGCGAGTGTATGCAACTGCGTGTGGAGCTCTTTCACATTACATTTTTATGAATATCGAAGTTATGCTCTACGACCTACGTGATACAGTCGATAGTTGAATAAATTAAAATGTTTTGCTTAGGATTTTGATCTTGACCATGCATCATTCCTACGAGCACTTAACCTTAAGTGTTTGTAGACCATTTCTTAGAAAATCATAATAAAAAATTAGAGAATTTTAAAACATTCACCACTTTCGCTAGTTTTGTTAGCTACATTACGTAATGAAAATAAAATATATTGTTATCTCGGTTATGGGAAAAATGTAAAGCTACGAGCTCAATATGTTGTATATCAGAACGTGGTATTTTAATTAACAATTGATAGGTTATAGTTTCCGGTGCATCGTACAATACATTGAAAAATAATGAAAGTAGTAGAGTAATTGAAATTATGACAAAGTGGAATAGTACATTAATAAATTATGAAACCAACTGTAACAATGAACCTAAAACTACAAACCTTACAAAATAATAATTATAATAATAATTGCCATCAGCGGCAATCTATTTTTATATAGTGTTTTTAAAAAAATATATTTTTAATACCTTTTTTGAAAAATATTGTGTAATGAATAATAATTTAATACGTGATTCGCTACACTACAAACAGCTACTAGACTACTACTAGATTTTAAGTCTAGTAGCTGCATGTTTACTGGAACTAGTTCTGACACTCAAAAGAACGATGTTATGTTCAATTCTTTTTCGAACATGATTAGCGCACGTCTACTTTCAAGGCTCTCAGCAAGGTAGGAAAAAAAAATGTGTCTTGTGAAAGTCACTCACGGTAGAAGTGAACCTTATAAAATATAAGAATAATCGCAAGGGTCAACCACCAACCACTCCGCAGTGCAATGGAGCAGCCGCACCCTGGGCGAAGCGCCTGCATGATCACGAAATCTCTACGCCACGTAAGTACGATTTAACAAGAGAAATACGGGAACGTCTATCAACTGTGTAACATCTCGTCATCGCGATTCAGGAATTATTGAATTTATGTGCAGCGACATCAGTTGATAACAAACTAAATAGAAATAATTGTAAATCATCTTTTATAGTATGAGGTAGCGCCCTCTGTGAATTGATATTTTAACTTCACGTTTCATTTTTTCGTTTCATCGAGTTTGAAATCACATCACAAAGATTCTAATAAAGTTTCACTTCAAAAAAGGAGGAAAGTGAAACATCCCGGTGGTTTGAGTAGAGGGCCAGGCACCTGTGCAGCGGCTTGACCTCGTCGGGCGCGAGGCGGCCGTGCAGCGCCAGGCCGGCGTCCACCACGGCGAGCTGCGAGCCCACGAGGCGGCGCAGCTTGGCGGCGGCGGCGGCCTCCCGGGGCGCGGCGCTGCGGGCGAACTCCGACGTCAGGAACGCCTGCTCGTACTTGCTGATGCCGCCCTGCACGTTCGCGTCTATAGTGCCCTGCAGCCGCATCGAGAACGGGTTGATGTTGCGCATCGGGTCCGCGGTGTACTGGGATATCAGACTGCGCAGCTCGCGCTCGGTCGCTTCCATAGTTTCGCATGCGAACTGAAAACATAAATATTTATTACTAGCCGTACTCGCCCGCTTCGCTGGGCATTTGAAATTAATATTATTATTGTCATTATTATTAGGGAGTCCAACACTCATATAAATATTAGCCTATCCATTAAGGACATGTATTTTCTACATGGATACCAAGTTTCAAGTCAATCGGATGCATGGTTCAGCAGTTATAACGGAACATCAGTAAAAACCACTGTAGATTTATATATTAGTATAGATGATATTATTCTGATTGACTCGGTGGTGCAGCAATTAGGGCCCCCCGATTTCGTGGCCGTGATTTGTTTGCTCTTTGTCTGGGTGTTTATTATCTATTTAAGTATGTTTTAAACGTATCTACATCAGTCTCTGGTACAAATAACACAGGAAATCCTAATTTGATGACCGTGCGTGATTTGATTCCAGTTATTTTTTTATTCTTGATATGTTCAATATTAATAAAATTCGAAGAACTTTCAATTTTAATTATTTTTGAGTTACTAATATATTTGAGCATTAATTTTTATATCGCAATAGTGTATCCAGCTCAAGTGACACGATTTTAATTATGAAATATTTGTCGTTTATATTAGGTCACCACTTTAAAGATATATGTATGTGTGGTTTTAACGTATACAATAATGGCTACTAACCTCCACTGGTGGTATTTCCTCGACCGAACGTGAGACTACCTCCGACCAGCGCAGTATACCCGGCAGGGGACTCTCGGTCACTAACGTTGTTCTTTCGATCCAGAGACTCTGAAGAATTTATAAAACACAATAAAATCAAAAATATATATAAAAAATTGTACGAACATTTGGTACGTTTTAAAATTTTTGAAGTCGTCGTGGCCTAAAGGATAAGACGTCCGGTGCATTCGTATGTGGCGATGCACCGATGTTCGAATCCCGCAGGCGGGTACCAATTTTTCTAATGAAATACGTACTCAACAAATGTTCACGATTGACTTCCACGGTGAAGGAATAACATCGTGTAATAAAAACCTAACCCGCAAAATTATAATTTGCGTAATCACTGGTGGTAGGATCTCTCGGGAGTCCGCACGGGTGGGTACCACCCTCCTGCCTATTTCTGCCCTGAAGAAGTAATGCGTTTCGGTTTGACGGATAGGGCAACCGTTGTAACTATACTGAGACCTTAGAACTTATATCTCGAGGTGGGTGGCGCATTTACGTTGTAGATGTCTATGGGCTCCAGTAACCACTTAACACCAGGTGGGCTGTGAGCTCGTCCATCCATCCAAGCAATAAAAAAAAAAAAATTCAATGAGATACATATAGTAACCATCTATCATCACCCCGCCTATATCTACCGCGCATTAGTATAGTAATGGCTTCCGGTTCGACTTGAGACTCGCGTTTCACATCCACCCAGGACGTATTCATGTTTTAAGGGCTCCACTAGTCACTTAACCAGGAGTGCCGTGAGCTTGTTTAGACCTCTGAGTAATAAAAAAAAAAACAAGATTAATGAGTGGCTTTTTATTGCTCTTGTCTACAGACGAGCACACGGCACATCTGAGTGGTTGCCGTCGCCCATGGACGTCAGCAATGCCAGGGGCATAGCCAAGCCGCTGGGTTTTTTTTTGTTGCTTAAATGGGTGGACGAGCTCACAGCCCACCTGGTGTTAAGTGGTTAGTGGAGCCCATAGACATCTACAACGTAAATGCGCCACCCACCTTGAGATATAAGTTCTAATATCTCAGTATAGTTACAACGGCTGTCCCACCCGTCAAGCCGAAACGCATTACTGCTTTACGGCAGAAATAGGCTGGGCGGTGATACCTACCCGCGCGGACTTACAAGTGGTCCTACCACCAGTAAACCGTTAAACGTATTAACGTTGCGTACCGTTAAAACCTGTTACCTTGAACTCGTTGTCCTTGTCAATGGGAGGTTTCTGCAGAGGGCGATCGCAGAGGAACGTGTCGACGTCGTTGCAGGCGTAGTACCGCTTGACCTGGTCGGGCGCGCCGCTCGGCCAGCTGCGACGCGCCGGCACCGGCTTCACGTTGCAGATCTGAATATCTGCGAATTAGAATTGGAACGTTTCACTGGTGGTAGGACGTCTTGTGAGTCCGCACGGGTAGGTACCACCACCCCGCCTATTTCTGCCGTGAAGCAGGCAAACAGAACGTTGTTTGTCGTCGTCGTGGCCCTAAGGATAAGACGTCCGGTGCATTCGTATGTAGCGATGCAACGGTGTTCGAATCCCGCAGGCGGGTACCAATTTTCCTAATGAAATATTTACGTACTTAACAAATGTTCACAATTAACTTCCACGGTGAAGGAATAACATCATGTAATAAAAATCAAACCCGCAAAATTATAATTTGCGTTATTACTGGTGGTGGGACCTCTTGTGAGTCCGCGCAGGTAGGTACCACCACCCTGGCTATTTCTGCCGTGAAGCAGTAATGCGTTTCGGTTTGAAAGGCGGGGCAGCCATTGTAACTATACTGAGACTTGAGAACTCATATCTCAAGGTGGGTGGCGGCATTTACTTTGTAGATGTCTATAAGCTCCAGTAACCACTTAACACCAGGTTGGCTGTGAGCTCGTCCAACCATTTAAGCAATAAAAAATAAAAATAAACATTAATGCCGCCACCCTTCCCGAGACATGAGTCCTAAGTGCCTGTTCTATAGCACAATGGTAGCTCCCCGTTCCCAAGACGTCCTACTACCAGTACTGTTGTCGTTTCGGTTTCAAAGAAGATATTTTGGCTTAATGTTTTAAAAAGCGTCGTTCACGCTTCTGATGTCAACTCGGGGACTGTCCAAAATCTCAATTCTATAGTACCAGTATACCGACTGTCCCTCTCTTCAAACAAGAACAGAGAAAACAAGACAAAAATAGACAGGAAGGTGGGTTTTTGAAAAATTAGGAAACACATTTTACGCCATTTTGAATGTTAAAAAATGAAACGCCGATTCAAATTTGGTGGTTGTTCTGCCGTGGGGCTCACATGTGAGCGACAGCAATACGACCCATTCAGGCCCTAGGGGCTCATCGGTGACCGCGCGATGGACTCGTGTTCGAACCCAATTTTTCCGACATAATGCCGGTACAAAACTATATTGAGCGTGCCCGGCACGACCTTGGAGAGCTGTTTAGTGAAGTGAAATGATGCGATTTTTTCAGTGGTCTTTTTGGAGGATCCCGAGAAGTTGCGTCCAGCGGCTTTGTTTCATTTTCTCACATTTGTGCACTTTCACAGATACTAAACAGTTAATAAACCACCCTTATTACGCATTTAAACCTGAAGAATCATTAGACAAAATTAAACAAATCACACAACGTTACTCCCCGCGTTCCCGCCAAAAAATCCAACACGGGTTTCGAATGAGTAGTAGGGACAGAGGTTGTTATGTAAACAAAACTATGCGTAGTCATAACATGCGGCTGCGCCCGCAAGCTCCGTTGCTTTTTGCTTTTTAAGTGCAGTCGTGAGTAAACACTAGGAGTAACCAGTTGTGTTATTTAATTATTATGATTATCTCACTTTCGATAACGCCCTGAACAATTAGTCAACACTACCAACATAACCACCAAAGAGTGATTGTGCAATGTGTATATCGACGTGTTTAGGCAATTAATTTCAATTTGCTTATATGTAGTTCGATAACCAGGACTACTCTGCCAGAAGAGTGCCCTGAAGCTCTGAAGAGTGCAAACGACTGAGAAAAACGAATATGTAACACGGGTCAACACCAAAGGACCAATGCACAAAAGTGGGCCAACTTCATGACAAAACTATTTGTACTTGAAAAACTATGCCTTACTTTTTCATGTTGTTTAGTTTATGTATCAACATTTCTTTCACCCTGGCATTTTTTTACAAAAAAATAAATTACTTATTTGATAACATCCCAAAACTGAGTGCCATAGTTTTTAAATTCGCCAATAGACAAAGGGAAAATTAGCCCATACAGCCTTATAGTAAACTTATATGCTGACAAACGAAAAAGTTGTCTGTGACTTGAACAACATTAAAAAAATTGCTAATAGTTATAATTCACAGACTTTTTAGTTTATTGTTGTTCAATTCAATATTTATGTATTGTAATAATAATTATTACTTAAAACCATGAATTATTTAATATTTTTAGATATTAATGATTCCATTAGTAAAAATCTCAATGGCCTACCATTACTCTATTCTTAATATATATGATCAGAGAGTTTTGGCAGCAACCCGAGTGAAGCGTCACTTGAAGTTTTATTTTATGTTTTTTTAATAGCTTATTGTGATGTATAATATACAAATTGGGTGTTGTTTTGTGTATTAAAGCATTGTATTGTAAGCATGGTATTGAGGCATTGGGAATAAAACTGTGGCTAACATAGCAGTGACTGTTTTTTTTTTCAAGATAAAAGGTCTGCGGAAATTCACGCTCACTCAATGTGCTATTCATCAAGTTGACGTCAAAACTCCCAAACAGCAATAAAAAGAAATACACCGGATTTTTATTAACATAAAAAAATATAAAAAATATAACTATGACAGACTAGGCCGTATAGGCTACGATCTTTGCCTGCTTGTTGGCGAATTTAAAAACAACAACAACAATATCGTTGCCGGCTTCCGGATTTCATTTCATTTTATTATTATTAAGAGGATATAATAATAATAAAATGTACGTAAGGGCTTATTTCTAGCAACATTAACCACAATTAACTTATTTAATACTGTAAATAATGATGAGAGCGATTATTGATTTCGAAGAAAACAATTAACAACTTAATTTTAGCTGCAGAAAAAAACAGATTTCTCTTAAACCTGGGTAAGAATATAAAAATCGTTTTCTGAATATGAAACGATATTTCTTTGTCTATCAAATTAAGTTAAAATCATCATCACCCGACAACTTTTTTTAGGGGCCCAAACGCCAATGGCAAAGCATAAAATTTCGATATTTTAGATCGTAATTAGACGAAAAAGGAAAATACATGGAATGAAACAGTTTGCTTTTGAACTTTAACAAATTGACCACATATGAAACAAAATGCATCAGCATCGTATTTAACTTTCGTGACGTTTTAAGTTTTTCTGGGCTTGTACAAAACACCTGATCGTTATTTATGACTCGAGTGCCATCTAGTGGCACTGTGTAAATGTAAACCGCCCACTTTCATAGCGCGGTTTTTTTTAAAGTATTAACATTAATTAAAATTTATAAAAAAAAAAAAAATGAATATTAATACTATAACTATCACAAAAGCAAACTTTGTACCAAAAAAAGGCATTTTATTTTCGTTTTCGTGAATAATTCACCGGAAAAACCTAGTATAAACGTTAGGACAAAGAACGAAATTTTTTTTAGAGTTCTGTAATTTGTGTGTGATGTATTGAAACTAACATTGACCGTCGTTGGCTATGACCGACTCGTCCGGCGGCGTGTTCCGCATGAGTATGTGAGCCGACACGTACTCCGCCTGCAGTCGCTGAGTGAACGCGCCGATACGTTCGTACTCGTGACCGCGGTACACAAACTGCTTGTTCTGAAAATAGTAAATTTGAAACTCTTTAATGTTAACGTTCCAATTTTGAATATTAGTGTTACGTCGGTAAGAGTAACGCCACGTATTGGCACATAGCCGAATCGAATATCAAAGGATCTAGTAACATCTAGAACGCTCGAGAAGTACAACGCCATCTATTGTCAGATAGCGGAAACACACATCGAAAATACGCGACTTGTGAGGAATATTCTGGATAATTCTAGCGATGTCGTATCGACTATAAAAGCGTTGCACAGATGGCAGGCAGCAGTCAGTAATCGGATCTACTTGAAGCGAAAACAGCGAACGGATCAGCCGAAGAGAAGCGGAAGCAGTGAATTGCGAATTTTAAAGTGGTTATTAAATGTTCTAAGTGACAGTTTTAATTTACATTTCGGTAGAATTTTTATTCATCCCGTACACTAGCGCATAGCATTAGTAAAGCAAAAAAGAGCTGGAGCCACTTCGTTATTTAACTTTTTATTTATGTTTGCATTAAGGGAAACCTGGTGTTTATTGAAGCATATTTGTCAAACTGTCCAGCTCTTGAAATTGGAACACATGAGGTTGAAGACAGAAACAGAATGGAAGGTGGTACTTAATATGTAGATCAAAAGAACAAAATTCCCTACCAAAGTATCCAAAGGCACACTGAATAAACAAACATTTTAAGACATAACTCACCCTGACAAACAACGGGCATCCTTTCCCGTAGAAACCAACCCTGAAGTACTCGGGTTCCGGCCTCAGCTGTTCCATTACCGAGTCTAAGAACGTCGCGTTCATACGTAAGCAGTACGCTAAGCGCGCGTAGTCGCACAGCTTTATTTCGTATAGTGTTGCCAATTCGCGGAGAAGGGGCAATCCTTTTTCCCAGCACTAGAAAATGAATACATTATATTAATTTTTCTCTTATAAACATAATATTATTATAGACGTATGATTGAATTAGTGATTTGAAATGATAAACAACCAACTATTAATATATTAAAATTTAATTATATACATATTATAATATGATTATTTATTATTAAGTATTACGCAAGTGTCGTCTGCGTGATTCAGTGATTACAGAATATTTTATTATATTTTATTTTATTATTAAAAAAATATTTTTAAAACTTAGTATGCAGAAAACGCAGACGAATACATGCATACAATCTTAATATAACTGTGTCACAATTCAGTGGAAGGAGTCTTTACCACGTTCTTCGTATTCAAGTTTGTTAATTAAGCTGGCTAGTTACAGATACCGTGTCAGTCAAACAAGACGAAGTGACGGATATTCGAATCCAGGATGTGGATTGAGACTTTCAAACGGTTTTAATTTGTTAAAACACCACAAAACAAATTAAAGTGGTATTTCGAGATAAAAAAGGCAGGTGGTATAAGTGCATTCTTAAGGATCGAAGAATCAGCCAAATTCTTGGCTGGTCCCTCAATTAAGATACTGTTTTAACGTAACAGTTTACATTAATTGCTTCCCTTAAAAAAACAGGCTACGTACACATCGTTTTTGTATTATTGACAAGACTTGGGCATGTCAATGTTTACAAAAAAATTTAAAGCCTTTAAGTAAGAGACTCAAAGAAAGCAATCAAAACATTACAAACACGTTGGTCGCATGTACCTACATTCACTACATTACTAGGAGAATGATAGTGAGCTAGCCGAAGAAAATGCGGAATACGAGCATATTTTTCTTTTATCTCAAGTGGACGCAATGGACGCCATTTAAGGATTTATTTTTGGCAACCATTCATAATAATCTAACTTAGAGCTATAAGAATCTATCTTGATCAAGCAGAAGGAAAAAAAAACTAACAGAGTCAGTCAAAGATCCCAAATCAGAATACATTAATAGGTAAAAACCATAGTGTAATAACATCCTATCACATGTCTCCACATTGGCAAGCCAAAGCAGCAGTAAAAAAATTATAAGCTATTTAGAGAAACCTTGTGGGTCTCTATCTAATCTGTAGTGACACAGATTGTTATGTAAACAAAATTGTGCGTAGTCATAAAATGCGGCTGCGCCCGCAAGCTCCGTTGCTTATAACTTTTTAAGTTCAGTCGCGAATAAACACTCTGATTAACCAGTTGTGTTATTTAATTATCTCACTTCCGATAACGCCCTGAACCATTACTGACCACTACCAAAATAACTCCTAAGAATCAAAAACAATGCAGTACTTAATTATACAATAAAATCAAGAATACCAGGAATTTATACACTACAATAAACTTTCACTTAATCAGCAATATGACATGACCTCCAGACAGCGTCTCGAGCTTATCACTGAAATAGGCTACGTTGCAAATTCGCTCTCCGGAGTATTAGACGAACGATTCGCAGAATAATACTCTAGGGACATCGAACTTATAAACAAGTATGAGAATTATCTCATGCTTTTAGTGAATAAAAAAACGTCTACTGTCGAAGCAGGGTATAATTGAAAAGAACTGGACGCACTGTAGAAATTCAACATGAAGTAATAAATAAAGATCTTAAAGAGTTGGTCAAAGTCATCAAAATTATTCACAAAGAGATACAAAATGTTGAAGTTATTCAAGACTGAAAATTCCAAGTAATGAGGACTCCATTGAGCGGTTGGTGGTACAAGGAAAAATCGAGGGCAAAAGATTTCGCGGACGATCTCCAACACGATGGACTGACCTCATAAAATCTGTGATTAACTCCATTAAAAATTATTGCTCTCGCTCTGCGAAACATCATGCCACATGGCGACGCATCGGTATCGCAAGACTTGGCATTGAATGTCTTACAAAACCTAATACAATTTGGGCTACCTTCATAGATATTATTACCGATGTTTTGCGCGCAAATTACAATGCTCACTTAGTGGAGAAGATACCCTTATTATCCAAACTATTTCCCCAAATTACAAATCCGACCCGGGTCACAGGGCAACACAAAGTCGTCGTCACCGAAAAATGTTTTATCGGATTCATCATCCTCGTCGACTACGACGAAGAATTCGACGAGCGAACTAACCTATAGACACAGCCCACTGTGTTTTTCGACGGATCTTCTCAGAAGGTCGCGTTTCCGATCCGGTGGTAGGTTTAGCGAAGCAATACTCTTGCTAGGGCTAGTGTTAGCAAATTCTCTCAGGTTGAGTCCGTGAGCTCACCTATCCGTCCGGGTATAGCTGGAATAATCCCTTAGGAAACAAGCAAATAGATAGGCAAAAAAACAGCACATTCTCAGCGTTCACCTATGTGCTCCGGTTAGGTTGCTCAGACTTTTTACGACGCCCCCTCCTCCCATTACCATTATCTCCTTAAAGTACTAATAATGAACGCCAAGTCAGTTAAAGTTCATGAACTAACCTTCCCACGATCGAAGTACTGCAGCACTTGATTGTACAGAGCTTCTTTCCGCTTCCACTCGGGCGTGTCGGGATGTTCCGAGTCCACTCCGGTCTGGTCGCTGTCCCAACTCAACGTTTCCGCATACAACTACGAGTGGACACCACAAAAACAATTATAAATTACGTATCGTTTCTCAAATCTAACAAGGAGAATAAAGTAATACGCCAACATAAACAGAAATACGTATTTAATTTTAATAATATACCCCTGAAAAATTGATAATTTCACATTTTATGGAGCGGCAATGTATAACCATACGCATACCATTGCGCGATTTAAAGATGAGACATTTAACACGATTTGCTATGTCAGAACATCTTCCTTCTCCAAAACTAGTCGTTAAACCTATTGTCAATTTAACATTAATTAATCATAAATACTTGAGGGAATAATGTATTTTACAATAATAACTACCACAATATTCAACACTAACGCTGTTAGCCTAAAATAATACTACTATTTTTTTTATTCTAATTTTTCGTACTACCAGCTCTGATTATTTTTTGTGAGGTGTTGCAATACACCTTTTTGTTTTAATTCGCATAGGAAAAGGATTAAGAAGTTCACGTCTCACCCGGACTTAGATTGTTACCGGAGACTGTAGAGGCCACCAAAACAGGAAGGTAAGGCGATTCAGGTATTGTGATGCGTACCCTTGTACCCTTGAAGGCTCGCAATGCAGCCTACTACCACTAAATATTCTAGTCTATTCGATATAAGAATTATCAAATAAGCCTAAAGGCTGTAACTCACCAATAGTGTACATCCGGCTTCGACAAAATTATCAGAGGCGATGTGTAAGTCGTGCAGCTTGTAAACGTAACGGAGATACATCTCCTTGCGATCGATTTCGTTCTTGTAGAAATTCTAGAACCAAAATAATTAATGATATACGCAAATATTTTGTCAACAATTTAAAAATATTTATTAAAATCTGATTTATGTTGAATTAGCATTTTTTTTATGTCCGACAGTTTTATGGATCAAATACTTAAATAAATGTGTTACTACTGTTGAAAATAGCGTTGTTCATCGGAGAAAGTAGGATTTTTTGTTATTTTAGTATTAATAAGTTTTCGCGACCAACAATCAACAATGTTGAGGAGACAGTGTTTAAGCTGACGTGTAGGAAGCTTACCATTCGCGACCAATAAGCATACAATTAACAATGTTGAGGAAAACGTGTGTTGGGCTGACGTGTAGAAAGACTTACTGGTGGTAGGACCTCTTGTGAGTGCGCACGGGTAGGTACCACCACCCCGCCTACTTCTGCCGTGAAGCAGTAATGCGTTTCGGTTTGAAGGGCGGGGCAGCCGTTGTCACTATACTTGAGACCTTAGAACTTATATCTCAAGGCGAGTGGCGCATTTACGTTGTAGATGTCTATGAGCTCCAGTAACCACTTAACACCAGGTGGGCTGTGAGCTCGTCCACCCATCTAAGCAATAAAAAAAAAAAGCTTACCAAGAGATTGACGGTGGCGGCCATCCTCTTGTCCCTGTGCTCGGCGCCCTGCATGACGGCCCTGTAGTCCAGCAGCCGCTCCAGCAGGCGGGTCACGCAGCCCACGAACGCGGCGCCCGCCTCCCGCCACCCCTCCGTCGACACCCTCTCCATGAGCCTGAGAGACAATGTCAGCATCTTGTATTTAAGCGTTTATTAAGTATTAGTAAAAACAGTAATTATTAATGCCGATTTTATAATTTGTCTTAAAGATAATTAGTCATTTAGATTATGCAAATAATATTTTTTAAAGCAGTAGTTCTCTGACTATGGTAAAATGGTTGAAAAAAATAAAATAAATTTCCTACGCCATCTATTGTGCGTTAATGGTACTATGACAGAAACCTTCCATAGTTTTAACAAACTAAACTAAGTTTTATGACAGGATACATGGTTAGCAAACACAAAAATAACCGACTAACATACATATGAATATTTCTTTTTATCATTCACATAGGATTACACAAATAGTTATCTAGATAAGCCTCTACTAGTAAACATATTGTTGAAAAATACTTACACTGAACTTAAGTGCTCTCTAATTTTGTGTAGCATAAACAGACATATTACAGAATTATATTTACAGTACATTATACACATTACATACAATATTTTTTTAGTTAAATTAATAACTATAAGTAATTATTCCTCCTAAGTGTTTGATACGAGTCTAATATCTGTAAATTGCATATACATACTTATAAACATATTACAGCCGGTCCCAATTTATAAAATTTCACGAATCTTTTAAAACAAAGTGAGATAAATAAGACATTAAGGTTTCTTGAATTTAATCAATGGGGATGAGAATTTTTATTTACTGGTCTAGTTGTTGAACTGTAATTGAACTATTTTGCATGTTAATTGAATAATTTTGATATGCGTTGCAGATTTATTAGAAGAAAAATTGTCATCGCACGACTGGTCGACTTTTTTGTTAAATCAACCAAAAACCGTAGGACATGCTTTACATTTTGTGTAGACGTTTTAATCGCAGTGATTTATAATATTAAAATAGAAGTTTATCTACTCTAGGATAGTATCGTTACGACATATCATAAGCTAAAGTATTACTTTAAATGAATATGTGGCAATCATAATTCAAATTAAAACGACTTATGCAAATTGATATTTCTGACTAACGTCGGTGACTATGAAAACTAAAATATTTGAAAAGTCGAAAATAATGTTATGATAATAAAACATTAAGGCTAAGTTAAGCCGTAAGACTAGTTTTTCATTGTGGCTAAGACTCGGTAACACCGAGGAAAAAAATAATACTTTCATTTTATTGACTAGACAAAAAATTATCGACATCGACTACGGTCAAACACTAGACAATGTCATTTTTTTTATCGATTTTTTTTATTGCTTAGATGGGTGGACAAGCTCACAGCCCACCTGGTGTTAAGTGGTTACTGGAGCCTATAGACATCTACAACGTAAATGCCCCACCCACCTTGAGATATAAGTTCTAAGGTCTCAGTATAGTTACAACGGCTGCCCCGCCCTTCAAACCGAAACGCATTATTGCTTCACGGCAGAAATAGGCAGGGTGGTGGTACCTACCCGCACGGACTCACAAGAGGTCCTACAAATTTGACATGGAAGCTCGACTTACACAGTATCGAACAAACGTCGATAGTGATCGTCCGCTTTGTTCTCGGCGACGAGCGAGTCCAGTTTGTCGACCAGCGCCGCCTCGGTGCGCCGCGCCGAGCCTGTGGCGGCGCGCTCCGCGGCCATTAGCGACACCAGCGCGCCCAGCGCCCCGCGACGCAGCTCGCTGATCAGGGTGATCTCTAGCAGCGCCCCCACCGCGCCCGGTATCATGTGGAGCTGGGCCGGGCCTTAACGACGAATGTTTATTTATTTATTAGGCAGATAATACACATCACAAGCTAAAAAGCGACATAAAAAAATAACAAGAAGTAAAAAAAAACGAAATCTGGCTTGCAACATAAGCCATGTGCGTATGCCTAAGCAAGACTTTGCTTAATATAATTATAATATTATATAATAATGATTTTGTTAGTTAAATTGTGTTTCAAAGTAATTTCAAGTCAAAATTAGACAAGCGTTCCACATTTTTTCTACATTGGAAAGTTATGGTTTTATCAATGAAGTGATCAGAAGTAATTTCATTACATGTGCATTGTATCGCGCATTAATGAATATTCAGTTTTATACTTTCAATTAGATTTTAGAGTTTTGTTGTGTGAATTACTTATTTTGTCAATCTAATTTTTTTCCTGAGAATCAAATGGGTATCAATGGCAGGTCATTGCTTGTTTAATATTTGTCGAAATTCACAAATGTGAGAGAAATTAAAGAAATTCACTAGTTAGGATTTCCTCACATTTCCCATAAAGATAGAATTTTGGAAACTTTAGATTTATTAATCTTTTTACTCAAGTTTGGTAATCATAGCTATATAAGAATCCAATTGCTAATTTGGAACTAAAAAGTAGCATATAGTAACCGAGCATGTTCCAAACGGCGAGCACGTGCGTGGCGGCACGCGCCCGCATGCGCGGCGTTTGCCACCGCTCAGTCTGCAGCGCGCCCGCCGTCACCAGCGACACGCCCAACTCCATGTACCCCGACCACAGCTGCAACACGAACAAAGCCCATTCTTAATTATTATAATCCTCTATACTCAAAATAAAAAATTAAAATTAAAAAAACATTTATATGGCGTGTAAAAAAAACCAGCTTAGCTCAGACATAATTTGTCTTTAAAGCAAACTAAATTCAGGGAAACCCAAGTTATAAAAAATGCAACACGCTTTATCTTTATTATCTATACAATATATAAAAATGAATTGCTGTTCGTTAGTCTCGCTAAAACTCGAGAACGGCTGGACCGATTTGGCTAATTTTAATCTTGAATTATTTGTGGAAGTCCAGAGAAGGTTTAAAAGGTAGTGAAAATATGAAAATGCTCGGAATTAAATAAAAATAACAAATTTGTTTTTCCTTTGATGTGTCTCCCGTCGGACGGATTCTTTTTGTTTGTTTTAAGTTTATTTTATACATAAGTTTAGGTCTTTTACTTATCGATTGAAGCACTACGAAGTCTGCCGGCTCAGCTAGTTAGAAATAAATACTTTTGAAAAATAAAAATAATACTAATAATTTTATTTAATTGTTTCATCAAAATTAGGCTTAAAACGTCGTTAAAATACCTTCATACTTCAACGTCTGTTTTGCATATTACAATTTTATTAGTGAAATGTATTAGAAAAAAACAATAATATAATGAAGACTTTTACGACTGCTATCTGTAATTTTTGTCTATTTGATACAACGACACCAGAAAAATACAAAAAAAATGTGATTTTTAATGGTGGATGATTTCAACAGCTGCACCAAAAATATGTTGATCAAATGATTGGGGCGTCAAATTTAAAATTGTACCTGTGTATCGAATTGAGGTGGTTCTTCTCCCAAAAACCTTTCAAGTAACGGCTCTGCGAGATCTTGTAGAGCTGACAATAAGACTTTACAACTCTGTACGCGAAGTACCATCCAGTCTGGAGGAAACACCTGTAATATGAACTCAGTTATTTTAGTTTAAATTAATTAGAATCCAAAATTAAAGCTAAGTTTTTGATGAGTTCTTACTCACGTCTTGTTCAATAAGATGCCTAAATACGAGGAAAGCTCGCATGAGGAAGTCCTTTAGTGGTTTCCTGTCGTGAGGATGAGGGGCGAGATGGCTCCACAGTCGCTGATAATGTATTGGCCTCAGCAGTTCCATTACGCCAAGTAAAGCGGCTACCATCGAACCCTGTACACAAAATTCACGTTAATGTAATTTTTGATATTATATGTTTTTTTCTTATTACTAAGATAATGATCACAATGCACAAGCATAAATATTAAAATTTAATGTTTTTCTTGAAAATGATAAATAGAAGATTTGTTTAAAAATGATATAATTATCTATTTACTTTTCAAATATAACTTCTTGATTGGAAGCCTGTTTGCTTAATGCGAGTTTTTTAATGTTCTCGATAACGTAAAAGTTAAGCCATTTTTGTATGCAGTTGGAACAGCGCCCCTAGCGGCAAACGTACGCAAACGATCCCATTTCATACAAATATGAGCTAACTTTTACGATATCGAGTATGTTAAATAACTCGCTCTAAGCACACAGTGCGCTCGATAGCGTAAAAGTTGATCAAATTTACATTGCAGTTGGAACGTCTGCCTACTGGGCGCTGTTCCAACTGCATACAAAATTGGGTTAACTTTTACGCTATCGAGTACGTTAAAAACTCGCACTAAGCGCGCTGTAGTAGATTTCGGACTCACGAGCACGGGCGAGTTGCCTCCGATCAAGTGCAGTACGGTCTCGACCAGCACGTCGAGCGTGTTCAGACACAGCACGTCCACGTCCGGATCGAGCTCGTCATCGTCAGCCAACAGTTCCGGGTCTCTCTTCTTCCAGAGCAACGTGACAAGTTCGCCCAGCATCTCTGCGCACTGGAACAGTTCGTCGCGCCGAGCCAGGTGCACGCGCAAGTGGTGGCACGCCGTCGTCAGTATTATGTTGCGCGCCTCTGTGAACAGTTATTGTCAGGACTGTATTCTGTTTTAAGTCGTCGCGGCCTAAAGGATAAGACGTTCGGTGCGTTCGTATCTAGCGACGCAACGGTGTTCGAATCCTGCAGGCGGGTACCAATTTTTCTAATGAAATACGTACTTAACAAATGTTCACGATTGAATTTCACGATGAAGGAATAACATCGTGTAATAAAAATAAAATCCGCAAAATTATAATTTGCATAATAACTGGTGGTAGGACCTCTTGTGAGTCCACGCGGGTAGGTACTACCACCCTGCTTATTTCTGCCGTGAAGCAGTAATGCGTTACTATTTGAAGGGTGGAGCAGCCGTTATAACTATACTGAGACCTTAGAACTCATATCTCAAGGTGTTGGCGGCATTTGCGTTATAGATGTCTATGGGCTCCGGTAACCACTTAACATCAGGTTTGCCGTGAGCTCCTACCACCAGTAAAATAAGAATAAATACATTCTGAATAGAATGCATTCCTGCGGACCGAATAGTCGAATAGTCGACGTCGCTCTAAGCACGTAATTTCAGGATCCTCCCAACACACTAACTGTGATTAGGACTAGGAACCCCAAGCACCGGTCACCGTTCTCGTCGAGTAAATTAACCCACAGACACAGCCCATTGAGTTTCTCGCCCGATCTTCTCAGTGGGTCGCGTTTCCGATACGATGGTAGATCTACAAGTTAGAGCCCCGTGAACTCACCTACCTACTCGTCCGGTGAATCTAGTAGGACTCCTCGAAGTCAATTTTTTTTAAGGGACTTTTTGACCTGGTAACCAAGACCTTTAAGTCATGTCTTATTTTAATTTATATTCTTATTTTTATGAAAAATGTTACTATGGAGTGAAATGAAATGAAGATGATTAATTTGAGACATTAATCAACTGGGATGAAATTAAATGAAATGAGATATGGGATGAAATATAATCTCAGTAAAATGGTGGTCATTTACTGAGCTTTTTTCAGTGTACTTTTTGGAAGAACCGAGAAGTTACGTTCAGCGGCTTTGTTTCATTTTCCCACATTTGTGCACTTTGACAGATACCAAACAGTTAATAAACCACCGTCATTACACATTGAAACCTGAAGAAACACTAAATAGACAAAATAAAACAACTTCACTCCTCGCGTTCCCGCCAAAAAGTATCGAGGTCAATAGAATAGGTAGAAAAAAAAGGTGGTACCGGGATCCTCGCCGAGCGGCCCCCGCAGCGTGTGGTGCGCGGCGGCAAGACGCGCGTGCGCCAGGGCCGGCGGCGGTGACACCGGTGCGTCCAGCACCGCCGCCGACACGCGCGCCGTCTCCGCCGCGCCCAGCGCCGCCGACACCTCGCGCGCCACGCTCGCCCATGACGTCATCAACGCTATCTATACAGAGCAACACGCAGTCCTGTATATTTCGTACTAAGTACGTATTCACACGGTAACCACTACGCATCGAATTAGTCGAATCTATATATTAATACGTGAAGCAAAAATTTTGTATCCCTTTTAACGAAAATCGCACGGACGGAAGAGTATGAAATTTCCTACACTTATAGAGAAAATAGAGAAGGAGTGCAGAATGTTAATACTTTTTTTAAATTATGCGTAAAAAATACATTAAATCAATAAAACAAAACATTACACACACTACCATGTATTTGACACACACACGAATCCACAATAATTGTTTGTTGTCAAACTTTTCTTATTGCTTATGCCTGTGGTCGAATTTTCAAATAATTACCGTCGAATGTCGACTAGCGAGGGACCACTAGTAACAATAATACTACTATGGATTTTATAAGGAACTAGCTGTACCCGTCCGCTTCGCTGGTCATTTAAAATTAACATTTTTATTTCTCACCCCCACAAATATTCATTAACGCCCACGCAACTGGTGTAGGAAGTCCAATACTCATATAAATATTAGCCTATCCATTAAGTACATGTGTATTTTCTACATGGTTATCAAGTTTCAAGTCAATCGGATGCATGGTTCAGTAGTTATAACGTAACATCCGTAAAAACCACTGTAGATTTATATATTAGTATAGATGTTGTCAACGCACACGAGTGAGTTTTACACTATTTCTCGAAGTAGGTGATGAGATTCCCTATGCTAAGTATAAAACTCTGGTATATATCTAAGATAAGGCAAGCCTATGTAGCACCTTAGTTAGTCTATTTAATTCAATAAAATAATGAGAGAATTAATCTAATATTACTGTCCAGAGGGAAGCGCATTAGAATGTTGAGATTTTTACCTTTTATAGCTTTTTAGTGGCTTTCGACATTAATAGAAATAATCTTTAGTAACAATTGGTTGGATTCTTCAATAAAATACTGATGACATACACTCAAATTGCAACATTGCAATATGCAACATTGCATATTATCTACACTACATACACCCCCTTCTAAAAAAAAGAAGGTTGCGTGTTCAAATCACGTCGGGTTCACCAGTTTAGTAACAATTGGTTGGGTTCTTCAATACTGATGACATATTAGGCATTTATTGGACATCTTACTTAGCTGGCGGTAGGCAAACGATTTCCCTCGTAGGAGCGTATATATATTTTTTTAAGAGCTTTTATGACTTGGTAACTAAGACCTTTAAGTCATGTCTTATTTTAATTTATATTCATATTTTTATGAAAAATGACAATATGGCGAGAAATGAAATGAAATTGATTAATTTGAGACATTAATCAACTGGGATGAAATTAAATGAAATGAGATGTGATGATATGGGATGAAATATTATAATCTTAGTAAAATGGTGGTCATTTACTGAGATTTTTTCAGTGGACTTTTTAGAGGATCCCGAAAAGTTACGTCCAGCGGCTTTGTTTGATTTTCCCACATTTGTGCACTTTCACAGATATTAAACAGTTAATTAACCACCGTTATTACACATTTAAACCTGAAGAAACACTAAATAGACAAAATAAAACAAATCACACAACTTCACTCCTCGCATTCCCGCCAAAGTCCCGTAGGAGCGTCGCCCGACATCGCACATGGATACACGTCACATTGCAATAATATGCAACATTGCACATTATCTACACTACATTTCAATGAAGATGAAATTTAGAAAATTCAAAACGAACCTGTGCTGGCGCCAGATGCTCCCTGTGCGGATGCTGAGCGAATGCCTTCAAGGCGTGCAGGGCGGCTCGAACGTCTCTCCTAAAGCTGTCCTCGTATTGTCCGCCAGTCGCACGAGCGAACAGTCTGCGGGACTGCACCGCCAGTCTGAACACAGCGCCCAGCGAGCGGAGACACTTGCGGATCGGCTCCTGCCCCTCGGCGCCCGCGGCCCACTCCGCGCAGTGTTGGACGGACGACAGGAGACCTCTGTGCACGATCGAGCATCGAGTTAAGCTTTGTTTAATAAGTAACGAGGTATTCCAACCATATTCTGCCGTGAAGCAGTAATGCGTTTTGGTTTGAGGGGTGGGGCAGCCTTTGTAACTATATTTGAGACCTTAGAACTTATATCTCAAGGTGGGTGGCGCATTTACGTTGCAGATGTCTATGGGCTCCAGTAACCACTTAACACCAGGTGGGCTGTGAGCTTGTCCACCCATCTAAGCAATAAAAAAAAAATATAAAAGTAGCGTAGCGAGCAACATCGCATTAGACTGCTATAGAATAGACCTTAGAAATCTTAAGTTTTTTAGGTGACTAGTGTTGGAGCCTATAGACATCTACAACGTAAATGCCGCCACATACCTTGAGATATAAGTTCTAAGCTCTCAGTATAGTTACAACGGCTGCCCCGCCCTTCAAACCGAAACGCATTACTGCTTCACGGCAGAAATGGGCAGGGTGGCCGTACCTACCCGCGCAGACTCACAAGAGGTTCTACTAGTGATTACGCTAATTATAATTTTGCGGGCTTGATTTTAACTACACGATGTAGTCCTTCACCGTAGAAGTCAATCGTGAACATTTGTTAAGTACGTATTTCATTAGAAAAATTGGTACCCACTTGCGGCATTCGAACACCGTTGCATCGCTCGATACGAATGCACCAGACGTCTTATCCTTTAGGCCACGACGACTAACGTTTTTTTAAACATAGCGACCTCGGTAGCTGTCTGCAAACAAGCTCATCATTCAATGAAACTGCAGTTCTGAAGTCCTTAACAAACCAAACAGAAACTCGAGATACAGTCTAAATACCCGTCATTACTAGCGCCATTTTATTTATTATTATATAAGTAACTGAACTTTGAATTGTATTTTTGTCTTCCTATTCTATGTTACCTTATAAACGATTATTAACGTCACGCAGATGGAAGATCGTAGATTCTTGTTGTGCCGATTCCATTGCATGAGGCAAAGGCAAGACGGAGATAAACCTTATACTTTTAATTTGGGTAGATACTGAAAATAAAATACGTACTTGTAAACAAGGGCAGCAGAAAAGTGTTCTTCGATATACACGTCAAGGACCGGCTTAAAATGTTGGAATCTGCTTTCGTCAAGCAAACTGCATATCGATATAAGCACTAAGAACACGGTGCCAGAGTGTGGTGTGCTGAAACAAATTTTATAAATATTATTTACAACAACTGTTTTTTTTTCATTTCTTAACCTTCCGATTCGCGCAAACAGTCGATATATCGACTCTGTATTAATGCGTACAAAGTATGGAGCGTTGGATTGCCGACTCATTGCGCAGTTTTATTACAGTTATCGACCAGTACGGCCGTCTGTTTGCGCGCTCATTTATCAAGTTTTTATTAAGTTAAAAAGTATTAACCTTAAAAAATGTTTGCTGTGACTTTAGCATTGATTGAATTTAAGATACTGGAACCGGTTCTTTTTTTCAAAAATTCTTTATAATTTTCTGTAAAATATGTGAAAATAAGTCCCGTACTAAAAGGATTAAGCATACTTTGAATTTAAGTACTCTAGTTGGATTTTATGAAAAAAAAAAAGATAAAGTGAATTTGCATGGCGAGTAATCAAGGATTTAAAAACTTCAAAGAATATTTTATTTTAATCTAATTTAATTTAATTTAATCAAATATAATTTTTATTTACCTGTTACCATCTTCAGTGGAGAACAAAGCGAATAAAGCATCTAAAACGTCTCTGAGGAACTTGATGAGCTCTTCGCAGCTCAGTCCGTCGCCGAGCCGGAGCACCCTCAGTAATGTTTCTTGAACTTTCTCAGGGTGGGCGCGCCATTGGAGGAGGGCTAACAGGTCCTCTGTTAGTACAAAACAAAGATATTTTTATTTTATCGCTTAAAGATAGAGTACATTTTCGAGTGTCGTTATATCGCGTTCTGAAACTTCATTCGGGAATGTTTTTCAATTGTTCACTAGTTTTAAATATTGATTTAATCTGACTGCGCCGCTTATAACGAAGCTTGCTTACGTCGGATCTTATATCTTCGATAGAAATGATAGGTTGGATTTTTTTAACTCATTTTAGACGCTTTCAATTTGTCCAATACGTATTACAATTAACTCTTCAAACGTAATCATGTAAAATTACCGTTTTGAGTTAGCTTAGTGGAACACAACAACGTGCTGATGGTGCAATTCTCTTTGGAGCTTCTCTGGAAGGATGGCACGACGCCGTTGGGGGGCGCCGCGCGCGCTGCGTCGTTGGCGCACGACGGCAGCGACAGGTAACTTGCTGATAGCAGTCTGGAATTGGGATAATTTACTGTCTCGGCGGCGCAAAATTATAATTTGCGTAATTACTGTTGGCAGGACTTCTTGTGAGTCCCCACGGGTGGGTACCACCGCCCTGCCTATATCTGCCGTGAAACCATAATGCATTTCGGTTTGAAGGGTGGGGCAGCCGTTGTAACTATACTTGAGACCTTAGAACTTATATCTCAAGGTGGGTGGCGCATTTACGTCGTAGATGTCTATGGGCTCCAGTAACCACTTAACACCAGGTGGGCTGTGAGCTCGTCCACCCATGTAAGCAATAAAAAAAAATTTAACACTATTCACTTACTTGGAAGGGTCATCGCATTTATACACGTGCAGCTCGTGTGCTCCGTCCCTTAGTGTCGCTCCGCTCGCCTCCATCAGCCTTGCGAAGGCAAACCCAAACAGCTTTCGTTCATTCTTATCTCGAGCTTAAATAAAAAAAAAAAACAATTTAAAAAAATTACTGCTCTATCGAACTCACGATGCATCTGTTATAAGTTGATACAAGAGCTTTTTTATCTTACCACTTTGAAGTATAAATGATATTCCGTGGCCAGAATACGCAAGATGAGTGATATTTACCAGTGAGAGCTCATAACATGCCATGCCTTAAGCATGTATGAAATTTTGAGCATTACATTTTAATTACACGATGCAATTCCTATATCGTATTAGGTTGTCAATTACCCGTCTCACAAACCGGACTGCATCGTTACATTCATTAAACAGAAAGACATAATGGTGCCAATCCTATGGGTTCCTAATGCTTCATAAGAAGCTATCTCTAAGTAATTAAGTTAGGCGGTTAGGAATGAGAGACTTAGGTAGTAAAGATATGGGTACCGTTTCTGATTGTGAGCGAATAGTGAGAAATCGAAGTACTTCAATAGTGAAAAATCGAATTGAAAAGAAAATTAGTGTGTGTGTGTGTGTACGTGGATGTACCCGTGTGTGTACCCGAATTTACACGTAGTAACAATTTTTTTATGGCCATAGAGGAGAGAGGACTTCATGTTGTAGAAGTAGCCAAGATCAGATAATAATTTGAATTTATTACACAATATTATTCTTTTATCGTTAAAGTCGTTCGCGAAGCATCTTACTGAATTTTCCTATTAGGTCACGGAAGTTTAATACCCCGTATATACGATTATTTTTTCTTTGTTTTTGAAAATAAAGTAGGCTTATTATTATTATTATTATTTATATACGAAATTCGACTTACTCGAACAATGCCTGAACTCGATCCTGACGTGCGCGTGGGTGAAGGTCTCCAGAGGCACGGTCAGCCGCAGCTGCTCGCCCCACGCCGGACTGTTGTTGTGGTACAGCACCAGTGACTCGTAGGACGTCGAGCCGTTCCCGCTTGCGCCCCACACGCAGTCCTACAATGATTTGCACTTGTATAATAGGGTATCAATATAACATTCTGTTTGGAAATGGGACATAAAAAATATTTGATTGGTATTTTATTGAGAATAACCGTACTTCTGGAACTCGGCAAAGAGTTCAACGTGCAACCTAACCCGTACATCAGCCCGCTAAGTTTATCGCCGGATCTTCTCTTGAGTTGTTAGGTCTCCTCATACCCGATCCCGTGGACCGAATGGTAAGCAGTCGACGTCGCCCTAAACACGTTATTACGGAGCCTCCCGATCCATTAACGGTGCTTTTAGGTATCTCAAGCACCGGTTACCGTCCTCGCAGAACCCGTCGCTTGCGACCAAGGGCTCATCGAGTAAATTAACTCATAGACACGGCTTACTGAGTTTCTCGCCGGATCTTGTCAGTGGATCGCGTTTTCGATCCGGTGGTAGATTCTGCGAAGCACTGCTCTTGCTAGGGCCAGTGTTAGAAACACCTCCTGGTTTGAGCCCCGAGAGCTCACCTACATGCTTGGGTAAAGCTGATATAGCCTCTCAAAGCTATCAGAATAGTAAGGAAAAAAATATTGGACGCTCGGGCAATTGTTAGTAAACGCCACCTCTCCTGGCTGAGCCTTTGCTCGCTCACCTGTCTTGGTGAAACTAAAAAATCCTCTGGGTCACCAGTAATACCTCATTCATAAAAAAAGAATAAGATTTGCTACAAATTAACAACAAGATAAGGTAATTACCTACGATATATCTATTTAAAATGAGAGTGTCAAATCTAATGCACGACTGGAGTTTTCTTTTAGGTTTTCATTGAATATACAATAGGTATAAAGCACAAATAAAAGCTTGTCTTATATAAAAAAGAAAATTTAAACGTCTACTGCCGATCTTGGGCCTCCCTCACAGTTCTCCACTATCTACGCAGTTTACAGAGCTATTTTGATATATTCTGCAAGATAGATCCAACAGAATTTAAATTTTATTAAACTGAATAATTTAATTAATATTCTTAGCACTAGTTAATAAATTATTTATGTAATATCTTAACTGACTGCTGTATATGGACATTTTTTACACACTTATTTAATATAACATGTATTATATTTTTTACTAAGCTGACCCTTGATGGGGCGCAACTGCTGAATGCAATAAATTTTTATGTTTAATTGCTGCAAAATGAAACCTATTATTCTATGAGGATTAAAAACAAAATGATTATGTCAACACTAGATTTTACTATTAATCATTTTCTTGTACCGTGGGTTTCAAATTGAGGTTATTCTTCAGCAGTAAGCTCTATAAAGCCGTTTACTATTTTTAGCATACAACGCAGGCATAGCCGCAGGACACACCAAGTCTAAAGTAATATTACGTATATGTACTTACACTGATTACTTGTCCCGTGTTGTCATGCACAGTGACAGTGGCTAAAACGTTTTTAGCCGTGCTTTTGCCGCCGCGTTCGAATTCAGCCTTCTCCAAGGTGAGATAGAGGTCGTTGCGGACGTCTCCCGGCATGATGACGTCAGGGAATCCACGTTTCGCAGTGATGGTGGCGCCTGACGCAACAGCTTCCGTCACGCTACCAGAATTTGCAAGAAGACGAAGAGCAACTACTATACCTGTAGATAAACTTCATTATGTTAATACGTAAGTATGATTTTTTTTTCACTTTGTTTATTTAATTCTACGATAATAGGTAAGATACTGAAACAAGTCATAAAATGGAATTTGCAATTAAAAATGCATTACTGTATTCTTCAAGCATGTTTATTAAAAAAAAAATACAACACGCTGTATTTTGTATTTTAAAAAAAACAATTCATAGATAATTAACATAGTCTTTTCCCTACAAGTCAGTCTGCGCTGTCGCCTGCACACTTGATACTATCAAGTTGATAGTGACAAAAGCCTTTAAAACATCATTTCCCTCTTCCATGGCTCGTAATTTTGCCCATGGTGCATTAAATTTCCTTCATGGGGCATTCAGAACAACCATGATAAAAATTCATAATCTATATACGGATTCCTCGTTTTTTTGTCTTAAGAACTTCTGTTTTTTTTTCGGAAACATAACGTGGTTCCGATACAACTAGTTTCTAGTTTCTGATATATGCAAGTTCTCATGGACCATCCTCATCACCCAGCTCCCCTAAGAACTTAACGTCCGTAACTATAACTATGATAACTGGAAACAAATCACGCAAGGTTGTCCGGTCCCAATTTAGGATTCCCTGTGCTATGAGTGACAAGACTGATTAACATACTTAAACATGTTTTAGATATATACATAAATATAGACAGAGTAAATATATCTGTTCATCACACAATATTTGCCCGATGCGGGAATCGAACTCACGACCTTCGGCGCAACAGTCATGATCGCTAACTACTGCACCACCGAGTCAGTCAGTTATTATATCGATTTTACATTTTAGACAAAAAAAGACATAAGTCTAATATAAATTGAAATGAGCAGTTGTCTTAAAGTGATTTCAAAATGAAATATTTTCGATGTTACTGAGATTTACCAAATGCGTAGGTATCAACTTTTAAAAGGAGGCCGAAATATTATTATTCAAGTAGCTGTTTAAGTTTAAAACCTTTTTTTAACCAGTTTTAGTTTTTTCACACTAGAGGGATTTTTTGGGCTTTACTCTCGTGTGTATCAAATCATAGATTTTATAAATTTGTTTAAGAACCGACATGGTTAGGAGAAACCTCAGATTTTCACGGACAAGGGCAGTGGTCTATAGGATTATTAAAAAACACTAAAGTAAATTACGAAATTTCCAAAAAAAATAATTAAGTAAACTAAATAGTTGAACTAGAGGAAATGAACTATGGTTCTTGTTTACTTAGAAACCAAACTTGGCTATACAATTTTGTACTTTAACTAGGTACGGGTTGAGTCGATAAACGCGCTTATATTCATTTCCATTCTTTCGTAAACTCACCAGGCACACAGAACCGGTAAACAAATGTTTCATTGGGTAAGCTAAGCTAGTCATTCACACATTTGAATAACTGGTAACTTCGACCGCAACAAACACAGGAAAATTAGATACGTGAACGTCAGATCTGCACGAATGCGGTTTGAATGCGGTTATTTTTCAATTGTATGCGTTCGTTCCCGAGAAATTCAGTGTAAGTTATTTTAATAGGGCTAACTGGAAAACTAACTGGACTAACTGGAAAACTAATTGGATCGCATGTGTTTGGGTAGACATATCGTACATATATACCTAGTCAGGTCATAAATTCTGTCACATGTTTAATGTAAAATAATTGAAACAAGTTTATTCATTATGTATCCATTCATATACCAAAATAAACTTAACAAAATATAGATTCTTATGACACTAAAGTTTATTCAAAATGACCTCCGTGATTTTGAATACAGGCCTTCAATCTGCGCGGCCAGTCGTCTATCGCAGCACGAACGAGGTCCATGTCAATATCGGCGGCTGCCTTAATCAAGGATGTCTTGAGTGACTCCAAATTGGGATGAGGCTTTGAGCACGCCTTTTCCTCCAAGTGTTGCCATATCTTGTAATCTAACGGATTCAAATCTGGACTGGAGGAGGGCCAGTCTTCGTACCGGATGAAGTCGATTTCACGCGCCGCCAGCCAGTCTTGTGTGCTCTTCGCTCTATGAGCTGGCGCTGAATCTTGTTGGAATACCCAGTGCCTGTTATTGAACATGGTATGAGAAACAGGTTCCACAAGGTTCGTCAGGACTGTATTTTGATACACAACTGCATTCGTTTTTACACCTTTCTCACGAAAATGTACCTCTGTTAAGCCCCAATAAGAAACTCCCAACCATACCATGAGCGAGGATGGAAAATGACCTCGTTGGACACGCGGAATACGGTTGCTCGCTTCTTCACTACTGTGTGCGTACACCTTATCATTTTGTTTGTTGTAGCTCTCTTCTACGGTAAAAAATTTTTCATCCGAAAAAAGAATTTCCCGATATTTTTTTCCCGCGTACCGCTTCAACAAAGCGCGGCATCTCTTCAGTCTCAGGTCCATTAGACGAGCATTCAAACGATGTCCTGTTTTTCTTCGATATGCCCGAAGCCCTAAGTCTTCATTTAACACCCTTTTCACCGTGGTTCTGCTTAACCCCATCTGAAGGGCCAACAGTTTCTGCTTACGTTTGGGATTTCTTTGAATTCGCGCCTTCACAGCTTTTATCACTGCTGGAGTCCTAACAGACCGAGGGCGACCACTTCTTGACCTGTCATCTACACTAGAGTCTTCATTGTATCGTTTGATGGTACGATAAACGAATCTTTTGGTTATATTCAAATTTGTCAGTATGTTAAAAATTTTAATTGGCGCGTAACCGCAACGATGCAACGCAATAACTGCAACACGGTCTTCTTTAAGCGTCCACTCCATATTTAAAAATGAGTAAAATTCTAAAAGTATACATTTTTATTTTCATGAACAATTCGAAATTCGAATTCAATAAACTTTTTTGTGGCCAGCATTCTAAAAGAAAAGTTTTTACTGTGTGACAATACTTATGACCTGACTAGGTATATATCGAAAACAAAAAATGTAAAATTAGATATTTAAATATATAAATAAAATAAAATAATTAAATTATTTCAGTTTTGTATTTAAATATATATTTTTATAACTCACTAGAATGAAGTGTCAAATATTGTCAAAAAACTATGAAAATGGAATCGCGCGGAAGCAATGAACAGTAAAAGTATCAAAATTATAATTTAATCATTTTGTTCAATCCTGAACACCACTTAACATCACGCGAGCTTTGAACTGTTCCAAGCATCTATTGCAATAAAAACGAATTGAGTTTTATTAAAAACTAGCCGTACTCGCCCGCTTCTCTTGGCATTTAAAATTAACATTATTATTTATTTTCATTATTATTAGGGAGTCCAACAGTCATGTCAATATTAGCCTATCTATTAAGGACATGTGTTTTCTACATGGATACCAAGTTTCAAGTCAATCAGGTGCATGGTTCAGTAGTTATAACGGAACATCCGTAAAGACCACTGTAGATTTATATATTAGTATAGATGTAATCCATAGTGCATAGGGTGTAGTCTACTGACCTTACTTTTTTTTTATTGCCCTTGTAGGCAGACGAGCATACGGCCCACCTGATGGTGAGTGGTTACCGTCGCCCATGGACTTCAGCAATGCCAGGGGCAGAGCCAAGCCGCTGCCTACCGTTGAGTACTCTCCACAAACCTCGTTTGAAGAAGGACAAGTCATAGCGCTCGGAAAACACCTTTTAAGCAATTAAAAGAATTACTAACCGTAGTTCGGTTGTCCGGGTAAAATATTGCACTTGTTTGTTTGCTTTCGTATAAGCATGTCATGTAGCTGATGGAAGTCTTTCTCCTCGCATTGGTATACCTAGAAAATAACGAAAATTACACTATTCTTGTTTTGGCAGATGGAAGAATGAGCTTACGGGTTAAGTGGTTTTAAGAGGGTTACCGGAGCCGAAAGACATTTTTTTGTTGCCTTTGTAGACATTTTTTTGTTATTACTGGTGGAAGGACCTCTTGTGAGTCCGCACGCGTAGTTACCACCACCCCGCCTATTTCTGTCGTGAAGCAGTAATGCATTTCGGTTTGAAGAGTAGGGCAGCCGTTGTAACTATACTGAGATCTTAGAGCTTATATATCAAGGTGGGTGGCGCATTTACGTTGTACATGTCTATGCGTTCCAGTAACCACTTAACACCAGGTGGGCTGCGAGCTCGTCCACCCATCTAAGCAATAAATAAAAAAGGCAGACAAGCATACGGCCCATTTGATGGTGAGTGGGTGCCGTTGCCCATGGACTTCAGCAATGCCAGGCGGAGAGCCAAGCCGCTGCCTATTGTTAATACCGTTACATCACAGCAGGAATGCAGCTTTGATAAATGAGATCCAAGTCCATATTGAATTTATACCCTCACTGCCTTCTCTTTAAGCCGAAAGAGATGGTAGAGGCTCAGACCACGAGTAAGTGCCAGTTGACGATCGCATTAAGCTAGTTTAATATAATACTCTGTAAGAACACTGTTGTCCACTCTGCGGTATCTATTAGTCGTATTTCACGTCATCGACAGGAAGACATTAGATAGAGCTATTCTAGGACATAGCTTTCGTATTGAATACAGTAAAAGCTCTATATTCGAGGACTATACATATATAGGGCTATATATGTATGTATGTTCCGTAAATATGCCGTGAATACAGAAACCGTAAATATGGAACGATAATTTACTTATATGGGGGTATAAGGGATGCGTTCTTAGGTGACAAAAAATATAAACATAACTTAGACACAGTTATAATAAGGTCTATTTTACTTTTTTATTAGAGCATTTGAAAAATCGTTTACAATATTCGGTTGGATACCTGCATATTGGAATTCTTTTAATCAATGTTTGTGTGTACTTATTACATCCGCGAATAAATAAATCTTTGAGCGCAAATATAGGAATAGGGTTGTATTTTTTTAATCCGCGAATAGTGAAAATTAGAACGAAAGAAGCGCGAATAAGAAGCTTTTACTGTATATTGGTATTATTTGTGACATATATTGTAACTCTTTTTTTCTTCTTCTCAGTCGTGTCACTCTTGACAGAGTGGTCGTGATCGTCATGTAGTGTTGGAAGGGGCAGACTTGATGCGTCTCACGATGTCGCGCCATCTCTCTCTGCTCGAGGCCATTCTACTGCACTCATTTAGGGGACCTCCCACTGCAGTTTTAATTTGGTCGGTCCACCGCATTGGTGGCCTCCCGCGCGGTCTTGTACCATCAACGCTTCCCTGTACAACGAGGCGTTCTATGGACCGGCCATCTCGTCGCGAAACGTGTCCGAAGAAATTCACCATTCGACTCTTTTTACTCTTTTTTATCATAGATCTATTCCACCTTTGACTCTTTATATATCAGAGAACATAATATGATAATAGTCCCATTAAGTTATTAATCAGTTAGTAAGCTATCTGCCCTTAATAATAGCTTCCCGTTATCGCCACCGTATCGTACCGTTCTAATTTATATCTTAAGCAACAAACTACGATTCGATTTTTTTCATTTTGAAAGAATCATGAATTCCGGTCCGAAATATTCAAAAGGTGATTCAACGAAGATGAGACTTCGATTCGGAAGCATTTGCGGTATGATTGTAATAAATGTGCTTTCCTTACTCAACGTTGAGCACTATAGATCCAAACCAGCCTATAGGTCAAGAGAGAGAATACACTTTATTGCACACCAAAACACAATTACTATTTTAAAAAAGTCAACAAGCAGATGTATTTGTACAATAAGCGGTCTTATCGCTAAAAGCGATCTCTTCCAGACAACCGTTTAATTTACAGAAATTCTGGAAAGGATAAAGATATAGAAGGTTTGTTGCGGTGTACTATTAGCAATAAATTATTATAGAAAAGATAGTTTTGTTTTAATTTTATTCCGATATTGTTGTTGGTATTTTATTTTCGTATTCTATGTGAAGTGCTATTTTTAATGTAATAATTTAGAAGATAATAATAATAGAAAAGTTAAAATTATATTCGTTCAAACATGAATCTGAAATGATCTTACTTTGAAGGTGTACTCTTTTTCGGCAGGATGCTGCCCGGTTTGTCTAAGGAAATCTGCTAAGGAAAGCACACCGGCACCCAGAGGTCTTCTAGCCACCGGGCCCCGTCTCTCTCCGGTGCCGCTACCACTACTGCCCGCGCCGGCCCATCGACCCACCCGTATCACCCACGCAACCAACCACAGCTCCCTGGTCAGGTCTGTTGTCGACAAGTCCTGAAAGACGGCGAGATATTAAGTGACAAATATTTCTTAGATACAAAACCATTTTTTGGATTAAAGATTAAGAGAGAGAGATAGAACAGTCAAAAATGCAGATACATTTGTACAATAGACAGTTTTAAGATAAGTTCTTAATTCTTTATTTGCTAATTTTTTTTTTTATTGCTTAGATGTGTGGATGAGCCCACAGCCCACCTGGTGTTAAGTGGTTACTGGAGACCATAGACATGTACAACGAAAATGCCGCCAGTGGGTGGCGTTATATAACTTTGTCCAACCAGCTAGCTTAGCGAGCAGCATCGCAGATGTGTGTACGAGCTCACAGCCCTCCTGGTGTTAAGTGATTACTGGAGACCATAGACATGTACAACTTAAATGCCGCCACCCACCCTGAGATATAAGGTCTAAGGTCTCAGTATAGTTACAACGGCTGCTCCACCCTTCCAACACAAGAGGTCCTACCACCATTAAAGATTATAGATGAGGGTAAATGATATTGCAGTTCATCTACACCCAATAAGTTAATAACCAGAAAGACGTATTCATTGAAGAACTTTCATAGCACCGAGTGGGAAAGTTGTGATAGAAATGAATATAACATTATATATAAGCATAATTATAATGAATCACTATTACTTGATTGTCAATTTTTAAAACTCTTAAGATTTATCATTCATATCCAATGTATCACGATAAACTTAAAAATGAATCAAGTTCATGAATAAAAGCGTAGCAATCTTTGTTTGTATAATTTTTTTTTCAAATACTGTTATGCAGATAGTACACGTATTCATTGTAGTATGCACGACAATCCCATTTTTGACTCATCGATGGCAGTGTTTGATTCATCGTTCAACGTAAACGGAATGATATAACACACCGTTTACTTTAATTCCTCGTAATACGTTGCAAAATATTTATTGCAACCACAGACTTATTCATATAACTTTCAAATATATTGATATTCGCCTCTTCGCATTTAAAAGTGTACAATTTCCAAATATATTCGAAATTGAGTTAACACGTAAACTTTTGGTATTACCAGTATTTTTCTCATAAATACTGTCAAAAGAGTGTAGTTTACTTTTAGTATTATTTTTTTTTAGTTTACCTATGTTTTGACCACTATTAACAAAATGAATACATAATTTTAGCTTACTTTAAAAGACAGATAATGTAACTGGTAAAAAATAAAAAATAAACGTTACAAAGATGATTAATATTAAAAATATTCGTTGTTAAACCTTTAAGACATTCTCCTGCAAAATTAGTAAGTTTTGAGATTATACAGTTTTAATGCAAGAAAACGAATTTTATGACTTTTTCACAATACTTTGCTTGGTACTCGATTTAACGGCCGTCTCGTGTAGTGGTAAGTGACATGGTCACTACACAAGGGGGTCGCGGGTTCGAATCCCGCCAAGGGAAGATATTTGTATGATAAATATAAATGTCTTTTCCAGGGTTATGGATGTATATTAAATATATGTATGTATGTGTATAATAAAAATCTTACATTTATTTCCGTTATCTGGTACCTGTAACACAAGTTCTTTACGAACTTAGCACGGGACCAGTTAACGTGGCGTGATTGTTAGTAAATATTTATTATTTATTTATAACATAAAAATTTTAGTATGTCTGTGGTGATCCATGGAGCGACTGTCACCATATGTTCTGAAGTGGGCTTGTTTGTCGGCTATATAAAAGTTTGACTTAAAATTAAAGATATTTTTTTTATTTTTTATTGCCTTTGCAGGTTGACGAACATACGGCCCACCTGATGGTAAGCGGTTACCGCCGCTCATGGACGTCAGCAATGATAGGGTCAGAGTCAAACCGCTCTCTACCATAAAATCCTGTCCTGGTGGTTGGACTTCTGGTGAGTCCGCAAGGGTAAGTACCATCCTGCCTATTTCTGCCATGAAACAGTAATGCGTTTCGGTTTGAAGGGCGGGGCAGCCGTTGCGACTATACTTGAGACCTTTTGGCGCATTTACGTTTTTTAGATGCCTATGGGCTTCAGTAACCACTTGACACCAGATGGGCTATGAGCTCGTCCACCCATCTAAGCAATAAAAAAAAACTACATTTATATATATACTAGTCAATACTTACGGCAAATAAAGTGCTGTTAGCGTGGAGGCGGTCTACATAATTAGAGAATCCATCTCTAGCTATACGGATTCTGAAACGTTCCGACAGCGGCTGCGATCGTCTGGCGTCATGAAGCCACAGCAGTAACTCTGCTTCGTCACCGCCAGCGGTGTGACCGAAGTCTCGCATGCTGCACATGAGGTGGTGGGACTGAGCCGTGGTCGTGGGCGGAGCATTATTCGAGTTGTTCGTGAGCGTTCCCGAGTTGAAACTGCTGCCTGAACCGCCAGCCCGACGCAGGGTCCCGCGCCACTGAAGGAAACAAAATTGATTTCTGCTTAAAACTAATAAACTTGTAATTTTATAATACTTTACGTGATTATATTTTACTGGTGGTAGGAACTCTTGCGAGTCTGCGCGGGTAGGTACCACCACCCTGCCTATTTCTGCCGTGAAACAGTGATGCGTTTCGGTTTGAAGGGCTGGGCAGCCGTTGTAACTATACTGAGACCTTAGAACTTATATCTCAAGGTGGGTGGTGCATTTACGTTGTAGATGTCTATGGGCTCCCGTAAACACTTAACACCAGGTGGGCTGTGAGCTCGTCCACCCATCTAAGCAATAAAAAAAAATTATATTTAGATACGATTTTTACGATATAATAGAATGCCAATATATTTAAACTGTTTATCTATGTTGTTACATAAATGTATGTTTTCAAAACATCTTAAATACAGATTTCAAAGATTAACGTAAATTAAGAGTACCTAACTAATCAAAACTATTACTTTAAATTTATTTCATACCAGTATATTTTTTGATCGTACAATGGTAAAACTTTATCAGTACATTGAGTCTTATTTGAAATTTTTTTCAATACTGTTTTTCATAAACTATTTATCTATTGTTCGTTTAGATATCACATTGCTAAAAGATACTACGACTAGGCCGCTTTATATTTATGAAGATACACAAGTATTGTTAACAAGAAATTATAGGCAAAGGTTTTTGTAGTTCTTGCAAAAAGTATACAGATATTATCAACAGTAACAAAAGTATCAAAATTAATTGAAGACCAAGAGATTTTCATTCCAATGGCCATGAACAAATAAATGGGCATAGAAAATCTCCAAAGGTTTCTTTCCAAAATGATTTACAAAGACAAAATCAATTCATAACAAACACAAAATCTAGGACAATCTTTAGGTCACACTTTTGAAGTACATATACGACTTTGGCATAAGCCAGACATGGTTATGAAATCCGACCTCCTCTACTAGGTTCGATATGTGTCGCGCCTTTAAAGGCAACTCGTATCAGTCACGGGAACGGATTAAGGCTGCTTTTTTTAGATATTAGTCAGAGAAAGCTTAATTAATTTCCCAATTTATTGGTCTTAAAGCTTGGTGAAGCCCATTTCACATTATAATCAAGAACATAGATAGAGGTATTTCGTACTTGGGGTATGAGTATCTCTCTATCCGTATGTCCGGTTCCTGTATGACAAGGGAAAATCCGAAATTGCACGTTTCATGTGATTACTTCATTATTTTCACAAATTTTTGAGCGTAACGTGACTAAATGTGTTTTCTAACAAAAATTTAGTGCTGGATTTTCATGTGCATTCTTTATAAATATTACTACTAATTGTAGGTGCAAAATTGACAAGCATTTACTTCTTAAGATATGTTTACGTTTTTTTCAGCCTACCTACTTTTCTTGCATACTAATTTTTATTGTTATTGAGTAATGGTTGCTGGGAAGAAATCGCTTTTAGCGGTAAGACTGTCATAGAATTATATTATTACTAATGCCGAATACAACAACTTAAGAACAACGGAAAACAAAACAAAAATCTAAGTCTAAATAAATTTTCTATATTACATTGTATGACAAAATAGTTAAAAAAGTTTGTGCCGTTGCACGATGAGTAGTACCAATGAATGATTTTTGTTTTCTTCCTAATCGTTCGCAGTCTAGGGACTATTCCAACAACGCATGATACAGTAGAGCTCAATCTGGGAAGACTTGCTAACACTAGTCCTAGCAAAAGCAGTCCTATGCTGAATCTACCACCGGATCGCGACCAACTGAGATCCGACGAGACAAATGAATTTAGTTTATATAAAATATAGTTTACAAGTCGTCGTGGCCTAAAGGATACGACGGCCGGTGCATTCGTGTTGAGCGATGCACCGGTGTTCGAATCTCAGGCGCCACAGTTATCTGCGTCAGTTATCTGTGTCAGGCGGGTACCAATTTTTCTAATAAAATACGTACTCAACAAATGTTAACGATTGACTTCCACGGTGAAGGAATAACATCGTGTAATAAACCCGCAAAATTATAATTTGCATAATTACTGGGGGTAGGACCTCTTGTGAGTCCGCGCGCGTAGGTACCACCAACCTGCCTATTTCTACCGTAAAGCAGTAATGCGTTTCGGTTTGAAGGGCGAGGCAGCCGTTGTAACTATAGTGAGACCTTAGAGCTTATATCTCAAGGTAGGTGGCGCATTTACGTTGTAGATTTCTACTGTGTTCCAGTAACCACTTAACACCAGGTAGGCTGTGAGCTCGTCCACTGATCTAAGCAATAAAAAAAAACTTATGTTCCGAATTAAAAAAAAAAATATTTATTTAAAAAGATAAACTGAACTCCGTTCCTGCCCGTCCAGTCAGATAGAGATAGAGAAAAACGCTGATTCGTTATATCTGGATAAATGCTACATACCACGTTCCAGACAGATGTGAATGTGTTAAGTAAGCTTGTATACATACGTATCAATTTACAATTAGGCTACCGTATCAAGTGCATTTAGATCATTGTACTTATTTATTTATGACTACATGTTGCTGGGCTTCTAACAGCCTTCTATTTGTAATAAGTAATACGTATATCGAATGGAATTAAAATTGGAGAACCTTCTTTTTTAGAATTGTGTATGTACCCTCATTAGGTATACATGCATTTTCCATTCATTATAATGAAATAACACACATGCGAGTTTTGAAGTCTTGTTTTTCTAATTTTTATTTGCCCTTGTAAGCAGCCGAGCATACGGCCCACCTGATGGTGAGTGGTTACCTTCGCTGATTGACGTCATTAGTGCCAGGGGCAGAGCCAAACCGCTGCCTACCGATTTGATTGTCAACCAATTATGGTTTTTAGGTTCTAGAAAACCAAACCCTTATCATTTTGGTAATCGTATGTCAGCTTGTTTATCTGTCTGACTGAAGACCATTTTTCTAACGAGAGGATAGAGTATAAATTCGAAATAAGAACCAACTAAGGCGGTAAGGCGTAAGATGGACAAGATACATAAGTCTCTCATTTCTCTTTTTTTTTTTGCCCTTGTAAGCAGACGAGCGTACGGCCCACTTAACGGTGAGTGGTTACTGTCGCTCATGGACTTCAGCAATGGCAGGGGCAGAGCCAAGCCGCAGCCTACTACATTCAGAGCAATTAAAGGATATAAACCCTATTATATCACTAATAAAACTTTTAACTCTTCCCGTTGACCTAGAATCATAAAATTTGCAAGAGGCAAGGACTTATAAGCAAAAGAACAATCTGTAAGCGCATAGTACATTTAATCTTAATGTAGCTTCAGACTAAAGACATTGTTGTAATTTAAAAAATACATTCGGAGGTAAAATGCAGACCACTAGTTCGAAAGTGCATTGCAGATATATTTTTATTGAGCGCAAACTTTAGTTTCGACATAACCGCACGAATTGCACGCGAAGCGATGTGCTGGCGCAGTGTTTCAAGATTTTTGTTGGTTTTTGATACCGCGACAAAGAAACAGCGAAGTGCGAACTTACATTTTTTTTCCTACCTATGCTGATGGTCTATGGAGCAGGAGCTAGGGGTCTTGGGCATGACGTGGGAGGAGCTAGAACAGACTGCCCAAGACCGATATAAATGGAAAAAATTGATTCGAGCCCTACACCCCAGCAGAGGGTAATAGGAAAGAATGATGATGATGATGCTGATGGTCTAAAGCGACCATGTCAGCGTCACCGGGCTAGTAGGTGAAGCTCACGGGGCTCAAGCCTGACGATGTTGCTAACACGAACCCTAGCAAAAGCCGTGCTTCGCAGAATCTACCACCGGATCGGAAACGCGACCCACTGAGAAGATCCGGCGAGAAACTCTGTGGGCTCGAACTTACAATATGTACCTAGCGAATTTATACGAGCATTTGAAGAAGATTCAATAGTAGCAGCGCTCGATAGATGGCGTTATTAGTTTTCTTAATCGTGATATTATATTTCATGGTTTGAACAGCAAAGTTGCATTTCCAAGCGATTTGAAAGAGTGAACAATAGCGTCATCTATCGCATTGTCAACTAATTCCTACAATGATATTTATGTTTATTTAACGAAACAAAAGAGAAAATGTTGAGGAGGTTTTTTTTTACAATAAGTTGAATTGTTGTTCATAGTTTTGAATTCCATAACAAATTAACAATAAGAAATTAGCACCTAGAAATAAATTATTTATAGCCCGCATACATTCAATTTCACAAAAGACGAATAAATAAAATGTTCGTAAAAAATTATGTGAGCTAATATTTGCTTTTAAATGTTGACGATAAAATCGTAATTTTAAAACACAGCCTATATCCACTATTAGCCCTGACACAGCTCTAAATGGTTTCTTATCATGTATACTCATACGTTTACTGTCGATTATAAATATTAAATAATACAGGGTGTTGCAAAACAATTTACAGAAAAAAAATACGCGTTAATAATATTCGAAATTCTTATCACGGAAAAACCGCTTTGAATTAACTGATACATCGAACATACCGTTTAGGGCTTTGAGTCCCTGACTTCTCCCGTCGTTAATATCAGATTTGCAAACTCAGTTTCTCGGCCATAAATACGATAATTCATTAAATTGTATCTTAGCAGATCCGGTTTTTACTGGTTAAAAAAAAATTACAATTGCCAAAAACTAGAACTCACTTCGTCAGAAACTCAAACTTATTGAGGTCAGGCTCTGGAAACCGGTCTTCGACGAGTGACGGTGTCCATACAATTTAACAAAAAAAAAAAAAACCTCCTTTTTAAACTAAGCTTTATAAAGTTGATGTTAAAAAACAAACACATCAGTTATCGGAACAATAAAAACCGAATCACATGCGTTATTTATTTAATTAATTTCAAGCCGCGAATAGTGAACAATTCGTAATTTTTGATAGACCGATCGGTAAAGTGGAATTGGAATATTTTTTTCACATTATTCAATATGTTATCTGTATATAATAACAAATACACATTGTCGATACTTGATAAAAGGTCACGTTCTTCATTCTTGATAATGCGCACAGCTCTGTTTGTTACTATATATGTAGGTGAATTATCCGTTAGCACAACTTTTAAATTTTGAATAATTTAATTTTATTAAGTATTCACGATGTTCTCTCTGGGTGTTCTGTTGAACAATGGTAATGGAACGTTATCCCGAAATTGTAATCACAAAACGTGCAAGCATTTTTAAGAATATTTTAGGAGCTCGCTGAATTATTAAGAAATATGTTAAGACGTTTTTTTTTTGGTACATCATTGCAGAGTTTAAAAACTCTCAATCAGTGAAGAAAACTCAAGATGCTAGAACCAAGTGGTTCCAGTTAATTTTCAGTAATTAAAATTCCCGTTCGGAAATCATCCCCACTCTCCTTTAACAATTATTACGATATTATGGTTCTTATAGTTACGCAAGTTTTTACCGACCTTCAAATAATCTGTGGTATTATGTATTTTTTACAAATTGTGGTTTAGACCTCATCAAAACGAGTACATTCTTTCTAGGAAGTTAAGACCAACTCAATATCCACCTGGTGTTCGTTTGTGAACAGAGCTCATAATTACAATTTGATATATTTTTTTCGAGCAGAGGCGATAGATGAACTTTGCTCCGATGGCGGGCGATGGTAAAAACAAGATAATAGTTTAATCTCAATCAATTATTCCTCAGAGCATGGAAGATGGAGCATATGGTACAAAACAGAGAAAACTGAAGTCCCTCCGTAGACCTAGAGGTTCCAAACGATCCGTGAGAATGGGATTATCGATGTGAGGCCAATGTTGTATTGTGGTAGAACAACTATCGCACCCTTCAAACTAAAACGCAAAACTACTTTGCATATTGAAAATAGGCAGGATGGTGGTACTTACGTATGCGGCTTCACTAAGCGCCTTATTATCAGTATTTACGCAAAGATTATGCGGGTTTGATTTACGCTTACGCTTGCAACTGAGCGCTTCACATCCATATTGCATTATCGCATTTGACTAAAGCCACGTTCAAATCAAGCTAAGACACTAACATCCACTTATCTCCGAAATAGTTGAGAACAAAACGTACCAGCTTCGTTTAAATTTCGTCCACGTTTTTGAATTGAGACATTTGCAACTAAGATATAATCTGGCCACATAATTTATGGGTACGGAACGCGACTCAGTTATTTAATGACCGGTTTCTGCCGAATGCCCACAGCAGACAACGTCCAGACGATATTCCTGTTTCCCTTGTACATTTGAAATAGTCTGGTTAATTATTTTAACCGGTCCTTAACAATGAACGGACGGAGCAGTGGTTGTGAGCCGATTAGCCTTGCAACAACTTCCATATAACAAATAAATTGCTATTTCTCTATCGTTTCTCAAGGCCAAAAAGAGTGCTTTATGTTGCTCTGATGTTAATAGGTTACTGGATGGACCAGTAGTTTAAAGGTATATATGACAAACTTGCCATCTTCCTTTCTGTACAAAAATATGCGATTTTGGTCTTAACTTCTTTACGGAAATACGTCGGTGCATCTATTCTATCGGTGGTAGGAAATTTTGTAGGTAAGCCCCTACGGACGCGTATCCTCCTGCCCATTTCTGCCCCGAAGCAATTACGGGCTTCGGTGTATATAGAGGGTATAATAGCCTCAAATAGTTGAGACAATTGAGATTTGGACCATAACTTTCAAGGTGGATGACAACATTGATATCAACCGCTTAATATCAGGTCGGCCGTAAGATCTTTCACCCAATGCTTCAAAAAACATATATTACGTATAATACATAATTAAGTTTCATAATTTTTGGCCCCTTGGATAGAACGAATATAACTATCGCTAGTGGTCAAAGTGGAAGATGGCCCAGAGGCAACTGTAAGCGGTAGGCAGCGGCTCGGCTCTGCCCCTGGCATTGCTGAAGTCCATGGGCGACGGTAGCCACTCACCATCAGGTGGGCCGTATGCTCGTCTGCCTACAAGGGCAATAAAAAAAAGGCAGGAGTCCAATGCGCTGCTCGGTCCAGATACGCTCTACTCTCCACACTTCAGTCCACAATGCCATGCGCGCAGCCGAGGATAGACAGGGCTGGCGCAGGATAATCCAGGAGAAAGTTATTAAAGGAGTCCACGACCCTCAGCATTGAGGATGCTCGACCCAAGGAAGAGGAACGGTCAAATTCAATCTATATATACTAATGCACAAAAAATGGTGGCTCCTATTGAACTTCAAATCATAACGCGTCTGATATGCTGTAGTGGTAATAGACTTGTTTTATGAGTGATATCGTAGATTTTATTGCGAATTCACAATAACACTAAACTTACTTTCTATTTAAACGTCAGCAAAAGTTCAGATTTTCCATTTTGCAATTAAAACCCAAACTTATGGGTAACAATTACAAGAATTATTCGCATGAATAATTTTTTGTTATGTATTTATCCTTTACATGAATGAGGGTAACCTCAAAATATGATGCATACTTTAGATTGATTTATTTGTTTACCACACAGCTGTGGATGGTTGACATGATCACCGACATGTTCATGTGTCCATTTGTCAGGGCATGAAAATAAAATAGCGATTTTTTATTTATTTATTTAGTCTTGTTCAACCGTTGAGCGCCCTGTAGCCGCAGTTTATGGTCGACAGACTATTTCGTTTTGTTATTTCGGAAAACTATTTGACTAAAATTAATGAAAACATTTATTTATTGGAGAAACCTGGTGACGCAGTGATGTATAGGCTGTATGGCTAGCTGAGTATGACATATACGCCCATTTGAAATTCATAAGCGCTCCGTATCTTATGTACCTATAAATTTTTATCCCAGTAGGCTTATCTACATGTGTTTATTAAATATGTTTATGGACATTACAATAATATATTATTATGAAAAAATATATACGTATCTGAAATAACATGACTCGACTAATAAGTTTATTTGAGGCTTGTACAATAGCAGTTATGATATAAATTTATCTGTCTCGTGTGTCTACGTTTAGCATTCTTTAATTCTAAAACACTAATGTAATATTGCATTGGTATTGCTAACTTCCATTAGCGACGGTACCCACTTACCATCAAGTGGGCCGTATGCTCGTCTGCCGGCTTGGGCAATAAATAAATAAAAAATGTAATATTTAGCATCGTCCGCACATCTAATACTAATCTCCTGCGTTCATACATTTTATTGCTACTTCAAGGCTACAAACAAACCATTGCAATTGTAGACGGTTACTATAATGTTTGGCCCTACAACTAAAAACCTACTCCAACTAATGTTGATTATTTTCTTAAACAAATTTCAATATTGGTTTCTGATGAATTATAGAAGTAGGGTAAAATCGTAAGGGAGTGAATTGTCTAGGACATAAAACCTGTTATTTTTGGAATTGTTATCTCTCTGTTACGTCTTCACGCATAAGCCTGAATATGAATCCATTTTCTTTTACGAAATTCGGTTGGAAATAGTTTGAATCTAGAAGAATTACACATGCTACTTTTCTTTCTACTATTGCTGAACATGGCGACGCCCATATCCACGCCACGTGTGCTGCACACAAGCGAAACTGTCAGCATAAGCTAGCATTTTGATAAGATTCTAGGTCCTTGAGCGTTCTCTCAGAAAACTTACAGTAATATATCAATAAAAAAAAATTATAAAATCGCAATCTTACCGCAGCCGCTCTCTCCGCGCTTTCGACATGAACTCGATAAAGTTCAACGAGGCTTATATCTTCGGGTTCGACTGCTTCTGCCCCTCGTCGCGGTACTAACTCCAGACCCAGCTTCCTGTTAAGAAAACATATTTGAAATTCACTTTGAGGTTAACAACTTACCCGGGCTATAATCGGATTACATTACTTTATAGGGCCCTATAACTGCGATACTTTAAGACAAATATTTTTTTGTATGGCAACTAGCAACATCTTGTAGCGGATGCCCCTAAACTTATATGTTGTTAAAGTTAAGGCATCTAATTATTGTATAACTAAACAAAGAAAATAAAAAATTAATAAATCATACAAGACTTTACTTGTTATAGTAAATTTACAGAATACTTCATTAAAATAAAATATACGATAAGTAATATGTTACTGCCATCTACAGGAGCAATGACAAACTAATCGAAGCGAGGCCATCTAGTGTCCGACGCCCGTAAACATTTTTGTTAAATGCTTGAGTTGCTTATCTATAACTAATTTATGTGTATTATCTATGTTACTTTAAGCCGACGAATATTCTCTCAAGAAACTGAAGAATAATTTCTAACCTGACTAACGATCATGTATTTTTACCTTAAATTTATCCTCAAACACTAAAATGACTAATTGCATAATTTTATGTGGTTAAAGTGACAAATAACTATGTGTGAACATTACATTACGATTTTATTGTTTAGTGAAAACCATCCAGAATGCAATTTGTCTAACATAAATTCGCACAATATTTTTTTTGTCCTCGGAAAAAACTAAACATTGCGCGTTGTAACTCTTTTTGACTCAAGGTTTAAAAATAATAAAAATGTTATCTTCGTTGACCCTGGCATCAAGAGAACGTTATGGAATTTAAATATATGCTTTTAAGAACAAACTATCCATTTAAAGGAACAGTCACTTCTTCTATACTATAATAATAATAATAATAATATTATAAAGAGGAAAGATTTGTTTGTTTGTTTGTTTCGAATAGGCTCCGAAACTACTGGACCGATTTGAAAAATTCTTTTTCCATTAGAAGCCGACATTGTCCCTGATGAACATAGGCTACTTTTTTTAATTTTTTTGTTTTTTGTTTCATGTGTGTTTTAATGTTTCCGAAGCGAAGCGAGGGCGGGTCGCTAGTGTATGATAAATAATCAAGGTGAAATACTTTCGTAAAATACAAACGAGGGAAGACCGCTACAAAGAAAATGTCCTTAAAACCTCAGATGGGCTGCGGAGGATGCCTACCTGACCATGCGAATATTATGAATCACTTAAGCATTCTTAGAATTCGCATAACCGGATATCGCCGATAGCTTTAGCCACAAAAGGCTTTTGTAAACGCTATCATATTAACTGTTGGTGTTAAAATGTAAAAAAAAACACATTCCGAACAATGATTGAAGTTTTAGAATACAATTTGCATACAATTTTGTTGTCAATCTTCGTATCTGTAATAGTCGGGTTGGCGAAAATTGCACATGAAATAATATGATGCGAGAGATACGACCATATAATGGCAAATCTACTAAATATAGAGCTACGGCATCATTTAACATGTTTGGTCCTTTTCCATTTGAAACGCAATAATAATTGAATTTAGAATTTTAAGTACATATTAATAAATTAAATTGACGCGTAGATAATTGTTTGTTATTCAAAGAAAGCACTAATGCAATTTGTTAAATGTATTGTAATCTGCAAGCCAAACGCGACCAATCCACTCAAAAAAAAAGGTTTTGTGATCAGCCATTTCTCCTTTGCTTACTTTTTCTTTGGCATATAGTTTGCTAGCCTATCAGAGGCTACCGTGACCCATAGACATATAACTTGGATGATTTTTTGGTTTGAACAACGAAAACGGCGGTACTGGCTCGGTATCCTATCATTCGGCACAGTGTATTTCGGTAATTAATAAAAATTTGCAAGTTATCTTTTAACTTGTAATCCCACGTGACATGACTTCACATTTTTCCTACTACTGGCTAGTAATCTAATTAGCTATTCCAGCTTATCGCGAACGGTTAGATGAGCTCACGAGCTCAAGGAAAGTGCTTCGCAGAATCTACTAGCGGATCAGAATAGACCCACTGAGAAAAGCCGGCGAGAAACTTAGTAGGTTATGGCTTCACACAGAGACATCGATGCTCATCACATAGTAAGTACTTTTTAAATAAAAAAATATGAAAATTACCGAATTAAATTCTCCTAAAAATAAAAAAAACTTTGGGTTGTTAAAGTAAGTCAAGCGAACAACTACAAATTTCGTCACTTAGTATTTTCTTTACGAAGACAAACTTAACGGTTCATATTTACCGTTACTTATCTAAATACTTCCTAGACGACGAGTAGAAGAAACTGAATTTATCAAATATGAAACGAATTAACATCAGAAAGCAGTACTTCAAGTAATTCAGTTTATATTTCATTGATAAGTCTGTCTGGGCTACCGGATTACACGACTTATTTTAAGCGATCAGCTAAGAAAAAAATTATAAGATTTCAAACATTAAATTATTCATTCCACTGCTACTTACCAAATTAATATATATTTTTTTACAGACGGATTACGTTTCGTAAGGCCATCGATCGAATCGTTAGCTCGTTCCGCGCCGAATTTTTTGTATGAGTTTTTGTGATCGAACAATAAATAAAGAAATTCATGTGATGGGAACCGAACCGAAGTTCGTGTGCAACACAGAAAGGTCACCAAACCAGTTAGTCAAGCGACACTGGTTGACGTCTGGAATTGCTCGGCCACCGAAATCAAACATACTCATTTTAAATGTAACGGATATTTCGATGACCGGCCCAACAAATAAACACAATAGCTAAGCGTGTATTTTATTTCAAACCTTTAATTAAACAAGACACAAGATCGGAGCACGCATGCGTTTAACCAGTTTTAAGATTTTTTTAAAATAATTAATTCGATAATTACTTTATCTAAAATCAATTTCTTGTTGTAAACAAACGATGCTTCTATATCGATTGTTGGTCTATAAAAGTACATAATATTATCTTTTGTGTTCAAATATACACGTGGTCAAATTGACATAACTAGCATGAATCGTTGTATCCGCCTACTAACATATTCATAGGTCATTTACCTTTCTATTATATTAGTTTTAAAGTTACGTATAGTCTATTTTATATGGATTTACATAAACCTGCTACACGCTTAGAAGGTAACGTGTATGGCTTACAAATTCTTGGATTGCCATGACATTGACAATTCCAAAATGAGCATTGCAAATTAATTTTAGTGCATTATGGTTCAATTTAATTTTTAATATTCGTGGGAGAGTACTTGAACTGTTGAAATTAAATTTAAACATGTAATCCAGGTAGGCTATAAGTAAAAATGCAAACCTGAATTACCTAGACGACGATCGCACAGATGAAACTGGTTTATCAAGTTTTGCAGACATTTAGGTTACGCATAAAATAATTTTTACCTGATGAATTTTATGAAACGTATCATAAATAAAAGAAATAAACTATTATTGAATAGGACTGAATAAATTAAATTAATAAAAAAAATCAAAGCCTTGAATAGTATTTAAGTCAAAGGACTAACAGCTCTAAATGTGAGATACTATTCTGCGTCGTTGTGCAGAAATTCAGAGCGCACTGATAGAAAGTCTCTTTTGCTATATGTCCAAAGATAGGGGTGTGTGCATGTGGCTCTCCAAACTATAGCTATATCCCTATCATTCGTCCATTCCTGCAGTATCCTAGCTATTTTTTAAATTCGACTCCCCAATTCCCAACCCATTAGGTCCTATCACAGCTTGGTATCGTATTGTTGGTAGGATATATTGTCAGCACATGTGTGTGTATCACAATCCCGTCTAAATCTGGCGTGAAGCTATAACGAGTATCTGTTTCGAGGGATCGACATTGTGTCAATGTTATTTTGTATTTGTGTCTAGGAGTCAAAAGTAAGACACGAAGTCCTCTGAGCATCTCCGATAGTCAATAATGAGGTAATTAGTGTAGTTTCTTAGAAAAACAAAATCAGTACACGTAATAAATTACATCAGTGTCAATCAACATTCGTAATTATTTTGGGACTTGTTATGTAATGGTAGATGGTTATACCGCCTATTTTAGAACTACTATAATAATAGGGCTTTATTTATAAAGTTGCCGCTTAGTATACAAAAAGTTAAAGTTTTTTTTATACATTTTTTATTTCTATCAATCAATATATGCACACACGTTAACAGTGCTTCTCTGCCAGCGCATTGGTAATTTTTCAATGGCCTTCTTGAAGAGATCAGATTTACGGGCAGAAACAAAGTTTTTGTACTGTCTCTGGAGTGTGGAATTTTTTTTTCCCTGCCAAGAAGTTGTCCAAGCTTTGGAAAAAGTAGAATTCTGTCAGCGCAAGGTCTGGTGAGTACTGTGATTTTTAATATAAAAATAGATAAGTCATTTGTTTAATGCAAACAAAGACCGGCCAGATTCAAGCGGCTTTAAGTCGTTATTGTTCATGGATATGGATAGGAATAGTAAGAAGATATTAGGGCCACGGTCACCTCATAACGCTGGGGTAACAACGAGGTAGGGAGAGATCTCAGAAACACGAAAATATCCCGCAAATGATTAAATGGTTAGCTTTGGTTGGTTAATTAGGTAAACGATTGGCAGGCTGGTAAAAGGTTTTGTTATCATAAGCCTATCTTCTAGAATTATCTCCAATTTTTTGGCTCAATGTTTCATTATATAAAAACTAATCATTTCGAAAATGTTGTAAGCGGAAAAGGTATCGACCATTCTTGATGACAACTGCTAAAGTAAAATCCCTGGTGACTAATAAACAACTATGAAGCATATATGTTTTTTTTTGACATCCTTAAATGAGCTGTAAAGGAATACACCTGAAATATAGCGTTTCCAAAATTTTTCGTGGCGTTCTATACTTTCACGATTTAATATCGCATTTATTTATAAATATGCCGATTGAAATCGTCGGAAATTCCGTGGTCATGGCCTAAAAGATAAAACGCTCAATATACGTCTATAAAGCCATGTCATGACCATGTCATGTTTAAATCCTGCAGAGATCCATACCAATCTTTCATGTACTTACTATTTTCCGCAAATTATTAGGACATGGAATACTTCAACTTAATTACTGGTGTCAGGGCATATTGTAAGCCTGCACGGTCAGGTATCGCCATTCTGCCTATTTTTGCCGCAAAATAATATTGTTTGTGATTAATGTGATGTGAAGAATAGGACGTCAATTACAATATACTATTAAATATATATAAAATATAAAATTAAATTCGTCTACGTCGATCTTATGAATTAAGGTCGGCGGTGGCTTAACACGAAGTGAGCCGTGAATTTCATTGCGTATATGCGTAAATATAAAATACATTAATAGTAAAAGTCGAACTATCAAATTAATAATTACCGTTCCAAGAGGGACATAACATTAATATCATATTTATTGAAATCATTCAACATGTATAAATATTTAAATTATTCCACTACAGATTAAGAGAGATATTTTGCTAATTAGTTTAATCAGTCAATTAGTTAATTAGATGATATGAGTATGAGAAACAGGTTTCAATAACGGACAAAAAATTTGCGTAAGACACGTTGTGGTATTGCCCACAGAGAAAAGACGAAGTCAAGATCCTGGACAGAACCCGTTCAGCGATGGATGCTCTTAACTACTGACTACTGTGCATTTTGCTCTCAAAAAAGGGAAGGCAAACATTAAGCGTGATATTGTTCGTGTCAGAAAGAGACGGATACAGATGCGCACACGTCGCGCCGACGAAGAGTTCGGTAGTGAGCCCGCGGCATGCAGGAGGCCAATTCGGCTGCCCTTACCGACTCGCAGTCAGAGACTCAGAGCCAGTTTGTGTTTCCGACTCGCAGGCAGCTGGCGTGTCGTGAGCTGCCGGTACACATTCGCTACTCGTTTCCACAAATCGCTTCACTATAATGACACATTTTGAATAACGCGATGAAGTAATACACTATCGGAGCGAAATTATAAACTAACGTGAGATCGTTTTGCTGGTGCTGTGGACACTGCCCACTTGTGTTTGTTAAGTTTCAAGTGAACGGGGAAGTTCCGAATTACTGTTAGATTCGAAAAGGTGAGTAGTGTCACTGAGATTCAATTGAAACGTTTAATGTTTAACTTTTACCCATGGATGAAAAGAGGAATGCTGTTTGACAGCATGCGTATGCAGGAACAAAAGCATTATGCATAGTCATCTTGGTTCTTTTTATTCCGCCCGCTTTCTTGCGAGTACGTCGTGCGTTATTTTAAAAATTTTCTATAAACGTTGCAAATTATTATGTAAATTAACGATTGATGGTGGAAATATTATTTAAAAAATCGCAGGTAGCAGTAGGGCTCGTTTACCTGAGTGGCGATGAAAAAGGGAAGGGACGCGTCTCCATTACCGGGAACAACATATTTGAATAGAATGCCTAAGAGTTTTTATAGCCATGCCTCTAAAATACCACGACTTCAAAGTCATTGCATTATTACGCAGATTTTTCTCAAAATTTACAATTTTTTTTTGTTTCATCACAACGATACTACGATATATGCTAGCTTTGTATTATACGGTCGGTGATTTTTCTGTGAACGTTTTACGATCGCAGGCGGTTGTTAATCACATCACTGACTTTTTTTTTTTAAATTATATAAATCAGTTGGAACGCCTAAAAAAAAATAGGGGGCTTCACAAAACCGATCCCCTTTAACATTGAACATCAATTTGCCGATTCTATAAGCAACCCATACTCATAGAGAGGTTATGTCATACATTCCGGTATCACAATTAAAAACTTGTATAGAACTTAGGTCAATTGATATACATTGGCGTTTCGGGAAGATACAGTTACTATAAACGCATTAAAATTACAAAAAGCGCAGCGACGATAACGCGTCAATAATTTATCAGTTTCCAAGTGTGTGCCGTGAGAGTCTTGTTCGATGGTGACACGAAAGGGGGCATATCTTTAACCGGTCCGTCATTGAAATCCCGTCACGCAGCGCGTGCGACGCCACCTGCATTGACGATCGTTCCCGAGCGCCGTCGACCATAACCTTCTGTATTAAACTGTGAACTTGCAAACTAGTTTATATACGTATTACCATCAAACAGTGGTACCCCGGTAGTCGAAACTCGACTATAATTAATTGAAATTATAAGTTTGTACACTATTATGATTCTATTGTCACAGACTATTAACCTTCTATAATCACAAATTTAACGCTAACACTTTAGACTTAGAAATATTAATAAAGACAAACAATATTTATTCTATTCTGAATTTGACCACAGAAAAAGCAATAAGAGAGGTTTGACAAAAAACAAATAGTATGCGTGCCTGTGTGTGTGTGTGTGTCAAATACATAGTAGTGTGTGTAATGTATTTTTTATTGATTTAATGCATTTTTTAGGCATAATTTAATAAAATATTAACATTCTGCACTCCTTCTCTATATTCTCTATAAGTGTGGGAAATTTCATACTATTCCGTCCACGTATTACGCTTCACGTATTAATATATACATTCCCACCGTACTTTATAATTACGCAATTGTTTCAAGTTTTTTTTTTTTTTGCGAAATACAAACAAAGGTCCAAAGCGATACGTGAAACTAAATCTTTAATTTTAATTGAGATCAATTCAATACGATTCGATTATATATTATGATGGTTCGAAGGTTCATTATAGTACTCATTGTGCACGCGGTACACGCGATATCAATTAGCCCGCATTGGGCCTACAAAGAGTTTTTGTTTACAAATGCATGGTATATCACTGTAGACTAGCCATAACTGCTCTTATCTCAAAAGTATCTTATTAATAACAATGTAATAGACAAAAATAACAACGAGTCTACAGTTTGGATCAGTAATTAACATTTACAAAAAAAAATAGCACCGAGAATAAACGGTTTATTATTGTTCCTCATGGCACAATCCGCAAATAGATGACGATTCAGGATGCATGAGCAATAATTGTTATCTTAACTAATCGCCCTTGCGTACTTATTTCCGATTATTTGTTTTGTTGCGTGTCTAATTCTCGATTCCCATAGTACGCTGGCAAGCGGGAATACTATATAGTTGCTACTGGAGGTTGGAGCGTTCAATGGGGCTTAATTAATTATATCTGTTGAGCATCATTGTCGGCATATGAAAACGGGTCCAGTAGTTGCCGCAAGCGTCACTCGAGACACGTAAATTACAACAGAGGACAGAAACCGGCCATTCACTCGATCGCTTCTCCGCAGATCACCAGATTACCTAACGATCTGTTCGACTATTTCGTCTCATTGGACACGCTTTTACGTCTGATGAAAGATATATTGTTGAAGGATCATCGATCCGCTCGGAGAACAGGTTTAAGATTCCTTTCCCACGAGAGCGTAGGTTGCATTGTATATAAATTTATGATGTTTAGAGTTCGACACCGTGTATTCGACCCGTCAATTACAAGGTATTCATACACCGCTTAGGAACAAGAAATTCGTTAATACTAATGTCATTATCAGCTTTCGTGAAGATGAAAAAAGCTATAATATGTTATTCACTTGTTTTTTAGATTGGACAGACAAGCTTATACATGTTGAAAGGTTACCGGAGCTTTCAGAGAACACATGTTTCAATAACATGAGAATAACGATTATCCTTTATCTTATTAAATCGAAACGCATCGCTGCTTTGCAGTATAAAATAGACAGGACGTTGCTAACGGACCACGCGTACTAATAATATCTCACTCAATACCACTGCCATATTTTGAAAAATGTTTTTCACCTTTCACAAAAAATATCAGAATAAATAGGAGTAATGTACTTTAAAAGGTACAGTGACAAGTCGCTTGGACTTAACGATAGTATGCCATAAAGCGAAGGAATGCGTGTGTCGGTCCGCTCCTCACTATACTTATCAGTCAACATAACAAACAGAGCTTACCTCAAACACATGTCTTATCATTATTTGGGGTAAATGTGCTTAGCATTGAATTTAAGTTCGCTCAAGAATATTAGCTACAAGTCAGTCGTATTACACTGCTCGACTTATGCTACAGAGTGTATTGTAAAACTGAAGTGTACCAAGATTAATCAAAAGCTTTCAACGAATCTAGCGTGTTGAAATATTTTTCGTAATAATAATCGATTGTCGAAATGACGTGTGAATCCGTCAAAATTGACGTCGCCTAAACTGGTTTCCGCGTAAAATTCGCGTTGCCGGACGATGCATCAAACAGGGTCGGTTAAGGTAAAGATGCGAGGTGCAGAGGGGAGGGGGTTTGAAAACGCAGGAGGCGCACGAGCAGCGCCGGTCGATGACCTGCCAGCCCTGTGCCAGCTTAACGTTACTCCAACACAGGTTGATATAAGTAATGCTAGCGAATTTATTGAATCTCTTTGTCCGTTTTCTCTAACTCTTATTGAAGTGAAGCGCAATACTAAAAAGAGAACCATCTGAACTGTATTATAGAAACGAATAATTTGCAACTACAACACTACCGATCCATTCATTATCAATTGTAACGTTCCATAAATTCTACGTACCCCGCTGGTGACCCACATTGTCCTAGCTTGTCATGTAACACGCGTAGGAATAGGATCAAGTAGTCAAGGCTGGATCCATTAATCATAAATTGTCTGGAATACTAGAATAACTTCTTCCGTTTTCAATGAGAAAAGTCACGTTCCTTATGTTGTATAGACAAGTTAAAAAAAGTTGTTACAACTGAGGCGTGGGCGAGAGGTAGCTGCATAGTTAACTTTCATATGAGGTCATTGATTGAACAGTTCACGTCGCCGATACTAGTATCCGTGAGTCTTTCATAACGGTGCATTAAATTATCGAATTCAAGAAGCTTAAAGACGGAGTGCTCTATCAGTAGTGCGTCACGCTACACGTTCTCATGAAAATAAAGACATAAAGCCGACTAGGGAGTAGACACAGCTGTTACACACATTGGACTATTGGACGAAATCAAAACAACAATAAACCGTTTACCGTTTACGTTCTAATTTGGTATGAGCAACAGACGGCACTTGTCACGTTATTTTACCCGAATTCATTTATTTTTAGTATTGTGACCGCGCGTCACGCTTAGATAGTTGTTTTATGTAGACTAATTTGGTGCTTTCTTTGTTTCAGAGGATAGTAAGCGAAATCATAAGGGATGGCTGTTTTCGGTTTGGTATCATCAGTAGCGGGCTTCGTGAAGGTCCGCTATCTGATCGACAAGGCTGTCATCGATAACATGGTGTTCCGTATGCACTATCGGATCACATCGGCCATACTGTTTCTTTGTTGCATACTCGTTACGGCTAATAACCTGATCGGTGAGTACCTTGAATATCCTGAATACTAATTTTAGAAATATGTATATACATATTCTTGGATAGTTCAAATTTTACATTCACATAACAAATGTTTTTTTTTCTAGTTTAAGCCATACAATGGAAGCGTTTTCATTTGAATTTTAAAATACTTAGCTCTAAACTGTACACACCATGAGAGCCTTTTTTTTCTAAAAATACATAATTAGCATTTTCATATCTTCTGCCGGTTTCTTTCCAGTGCACCGCGAAACTAAATCAGCGAAAGTAGTAGCTCATTAAAATGTTTCAGATGCTTTAACCGAAATTCGCTCACATTTAGAGAATTAGCCTAAAGACCGAATAACATACAGGGTCTAAATAGATATAACAGTACGTCGAGACGAAAATCTCGTACTACTGTTAAATTATGAATCATTTTCAGGTCATCGTTCAGTGTATGAACCCCGTATACGTAACATTTACCCAAATATACGTCGTCACGAAAAATTGATTGTACAAATAAATACAAGCGTTTGTATCGCATTTGATAAGCCCAATATGAAATCAGTAGAGCAAAACGGGTCAGCGAACTAACACCGTCCATAAAATAGTTGCGGTGTTTGGGTGACGGGTTCCTTAATTAGGTCTCGTTAATGATGTCAAATATCAAAATTTATATTTACGTAATTATAAAAGTTACTGTCTTTGTAAGGCAACTATTCGGGTTGATTAAAATTCCGATGCGTCTTGCTCGTAAAATGAACAGGAAATTTAAATCATCGTATCTTTTAGATCGCCATTCTTATTGTTATTCTTGAATTATAATTTTTCTTTTCAACGTCACTTCTGTAGATGAATTACAATAACATGAAGATCGGTTCTTCGATACCTAATTCTATACTTTAATAAATAGTATTTTGTGAAAGTTTGTATGTTGGGATGTTTGTTACTCAATCACGCAAACGCAGGCGAATACTTTTGGATTTAACATAACTTATATCCTGGATTTACACATACTTTTAAGCGTGCTATATGATATACACTTGGCGACTCCGGATGTATCTGCTGTAATAAATTCGACAGTGTTCACAGGTTTATCATAAATTGACTGGCAGTTACATTTTTTCTGAATTACAAATTCAAGACAGATGAAACCACATGCCACGTTAAGTTCTAATACAGAATTTTAATAAAAATGCAGACGACAGTTTTGTAGTAGATGGGGAAATAAAAAAAAAATTATAACTTAACTCACGATACGCGATCATTGATGTAGTAATGATGTTTAGATACGTGATTCGGGCGCTTTAAGTGGCTCCGAAGCTATCGTTCGAGCTTGTGCCATAAGCGATGTTTATGCTTACGTTATCACGTGCCCCTCATTTAGTCAGCTACTTACATAAACAGAACAATTTCTTAATTGCTACTTATATCTTACTCGTAATCATTACGGTGAGAAGTTTTAAATTGTTTTGGGTTAGCTTGGATTAAACTACCATATGTAGTTTTCATTACTATGTGGTCGATATCACTTGACGCGTCATTAGACTGTACTTCATTGTCTGTGGCTTTCCAAAGAACACATTTCATACTTTCCTCGGCACGTAAAAAAAACCGCATGTGCTTGAGTTGGGTCACGTTCAATATCGATAAAACCAGCTTAGAAATCAATAGTTAACATTTTGTTGAATTGTCCACTTCGATAAAGCGGCACGACACGAGAACCCTCTCATCGTGGCCGCCGGTAACTACATTCCCGATCCTGCGGACAGAATGGAAAGCAGTCGACGTCGCCCAAAACACGTCATCTCGGATCCTCCCGATCCACTAACGGTGCTTTTAGGTACTTCAAGCACCGGTCACCGTTCTCGTCGAACCCGTCGCTTGCGACGAAGGGCTCGACGAGTAAATTAACTCTCAGACACAGCCCACTGAGTTTCTCGCCGGATCTTCTCAGTGGGTCGCGTTTCCGATCCGGTGGTAGATTCTGCGAAGCACGGCTCTTGCTAGGGTTCGTGTTAGCAACATCGTCAGGTTGAGCCCCGTGAGCTCACCTACTAAAGTTAGGGTTACGCTGATATAGCCTCTCAAGGCTATCAGCTTAGGTAGGAACAAAAAAAAAAAAAAAAGTTGAATTGTATTATGCGATTCGTGACATAAAACCGCGCATAGTACGTATGTTAATGCTATAAACATGATTTCAAACACAATCACATTTATGCCTCAGGTGCTTGTAATCAGATTGCATATGTAAGCTGTTTTGAAATAAGAACACAAAACACGTTGCAAACTGACTAACCTATAGAGAAAACTAAATTAAACAGCACTTAAGCCAAAAATGAAAATTTCTAGAAGTTTTAGGATTAATTTTACAAGAGCTCAAACTCGAGAATTTTATTAGGAATATTTATTTACCTGCAACAAAAATGCAGTAATTTATTTAAATAAAGATATTGTAGTTTTAAAATGCTGTTAGTACGACGTTTACCGTGACCTAGTATAGCTTGGTCCAAGTATATGAGCGAAACAGAATACAGACGCAAAGGTACCGTTATACCGCATGACACGTGGCGGCCTCTTATGGTATAATTTCCTAGCGATTACCATAACTTGTATTATCATATTAACGCTTTTAGATCCACAGTAATACTTCTTAAGAAAAACTGATAATGGCCTGCGTTCTTTTGATATTACCTATAACAATTTCGAAGAAGTTCAGTGTTATTTTTCGGAAAGCTAAAAGTATGTAGCTTATACGTGATTTCTTTCATTTCTTTATTATAATTCCATTTTTCCCCTACCTATTCTAGTAACCTCAAGAGGTTATTCTAGACTCACACAAAATATATAGTAGGTGAGCTCACGCGGCTCAAACCGGGAGTTGCTAACACTGGCCCTAGCAAGAGCAGTGCTTCGCAGAATCTACCACCGGATCGGAAACGCGACCCACTGAGAAGATCCGGCGAGAAACTCAGAGGGTTGTGTCTATGGGTTAATTTACTCGTCGAGCCCTTCGTCGCAAGCAAGGTCGCAAGGGTTCGACGAGGACGGTGACCGTTGCTTGAGGTATCTAGAAGCACCGTTAATGGATCGGGAGGATCCGTAATGACATGTTTAGGGCGACGTTGACTGTTTACCATTCGGTCCACCGGATCGGGTATGAGTAATTCCTTGATACTAATATCTGCACTTACAAGACGCTCCCTATTCAACAAATTAAGGAGATACGAGTTAAGGCAATCTGCCGCCGGCTGCTACTTTGCAAACATGAATCGAACATAAATGACTCGCGATATACCGTAACGTGTTGTGAAACGATTTCTAAGAACCACGTTACAAACATTGGATTTAAGGAAAATACCGCTTTAAAATTATCTGCTGATTGGAATTTTGAAAACAAAAATGACGTTTTTTTTTTAGGATCGATCTCATTATTCGTTTGTTTCTTTTGAATTTCGATGGTTAACTTCCTCTTTTGATTGTCATGAAACCTTGTAAGCTACCTGAATTGACAAACACAATGTTACACTTCCCGATTCAGTCTTCTAATTAAATTTTGATTTAAAATCATTTGGAGTATAGCAATTACAATATAATTAATTCTCTGTCGGCATAATGAAACACTATAATGAAACAACATTTTTCTCTATGACAAATAAATACTCATGTACACAATGTTGATCAATTCTGCTGTGGATATTTTAGAAATCTAGTTAAATACGAATAGCATTGGTTATAAAGATTTAAATAAAGCCCTCAACAATGATCAAGGTATTTTGAGTCACGGCCGTTACAATTGAAGTAGGTAGGGACAGATGCAATGTCAACTATTAGGGTCATTCGCAGATATAACGGTGCAATAGTTATTTGACGAGGAGAATTGTTAGATTTTTTCTTGATCAACGAATTGGAGGATTCGTAATCACCGAACATGAAAACATTTACTGACTTGAAATCTCTTAGTGAAAGGTATTTCGGTATTCAATTTTGAATGACGCAAAAGTATTTTTTGGTTGTGTCATGACCAGCAACAATCAACTTTACCTAATAGTAATGAAAGTCGTTTGTTTAATACGAAAATAATTAAGTGTCAGTTTATATTTTCAGGTGAACCCATTGCTTGCATTAGTGACGGCGCTAACCCTGGACACGTGATCAATACGTTCTGCTGGATCACGTACACTTTCACGATGCCGAATACTACATCTAAAACCGCAGCCCATCCTGGTCTCGGCGACGACAATGATGAGAAACGCATACACTCTTACTATCAATGGGTACCGTTCATGCTGTTCTTCCAGGTAAAGATTTAATCCAAAAATAGTAAAAAAAAATCTTCATTCAACTAAGCTCCTATGATATAGGTTATATATAAAGTTCCATATAACCTTTTTTTATTTTCAGGGCCTACTTTTTTACATTCCTCATTGGATTTGGAAGAACTGGGAAGAAGGAAAAGTCCGTCTGATTTCAGAAGGCATGAGAGGCACAATGGCCAGTATAGCTGATGACAAAAACAATCGTCAGGTGAAATAAAAAGACACATTTTCCCATATTTGAACACCGCGGGCTTTGCTCAACAACTTGGAATGCTTTTAATGGGCAATGATATCTTGTTACTCAATAAAGTGGCACAACTGAGATACATCTATGGACTAATTAAGCTCGATTAACGTCTTTAACAAGTATACGACTCGATCTATTTCGTATATATAAAAGGAATATTTTTAATATAATACAACGTCGTACCCATTTACTTTAGAATTCCTATTTGAGGTGCCTACCATTCTTCCTAGTTCAGCAACATAACTAGTATTTTTATTAGCGGTAGGGCATCTTAAGAGCAAACCATAGGCAGGCACCAAAACAATTTTGTATCTGGTACCATCTTCTATTTTCGCGAATCGTAAACTTTTTAAAAGTACTTTTACGGTTTAATCTAGCATTTTTTTATTGTCACTAACCCTTTGAGGTCGGAAGACGAATGTAATGTAAGATTATGTCCAATACGTGTGAACTCTGGACCTCAAGGTGTTAAATTATTTCCGACGTTCCGAATACTGTACAGTTTTCGTGGTCACAGAAGGCGTTTGTATTTATTTAAGCTTGAAGTAATAAAAAAGCTTTTTCGTAATGCATCTGAGACCTTGTCTTGAGATTAGTGGCGGCATTCACGCTGCTCTGACGTAATTTTATGGTTTCAGTAACTACTTAACTTCAAGTAGAACTTGGAGCTGATCCGTCCGTCGGAGCTAATAAAAAATTCTATATTTTCTTTTACAGAATCGACTCGTTCAATATTTGTTGGATACGTTGCACATGCACAACACTTACTCCTTCGGTTACTTCTTCTGCGAAGTGTTAAATTTCGCTAATGTCGTAAGTATACAATATCGTATTATACTTACGAATATGTTCATGGATTTCGTATAGTTTACCGAGAGAAATAAATAAATAAAATATACTATTTATTATTTTAGGTGGGAAACATATTTTTCTTGGACACATTCCTTGGCGGCGCATTCTTGACCTACGGCACCGACGTAGTCAGATTCTCCAATATGAATCAAGAGCAACGAACAGATCCAATGGTGAGTCTACACCAAGCTCATTTTTTTCCTACCTAAGCTGAGAGCCTTGAGAGGCAATTTCAGCGTAACCTTAACTAGTAGGTGAGCTCACGGGGCTCAAACCTGACGCCGTTGCTAGCACGAACCCTAGCAAGAGTCGTGCTTCGCAGAATCTGCCACCGGATCGGAAACGCGACCCACTGAGAAGATCCGGCGAGAAACTCAGTGGGCTGTGTCTGAGGGTTAATTTACTCGTCGAGCTCGTCGTTGCAAGCGACGGTTCGACGAGAACGATGACCGGACAAGCTCATGAAACCTTTCCTCTAAAAAATCATCTAAAAAACATATTTTTAACATTCCATCTTCCTATTTCAGATCGAAGTTTTCCCGAGAATTACTAAATGTACATTCCATAAATTCGGTGCCTCCGGAACGATACAAAAACACGACGCGCTTTGCGTCCTCGCTTTGAATATTCTTAACGAGAAAATTTTCATCTTCCTGTGGTTCTGGTGAGTCTATGTTACGGACAATTGTGAGATTTATGAATACCGAGAGCCCTAATTAAAATCTTTCAACAAACCAATACTTATATAATAATACACATCGTTTGTGGCGCAATTTTTACTTTTGGTAGGACCTTCTTGTGAGTCCGCACGGGTTTATATCACCACTCTGCCTATTTCTGCCGTGAAGCAGTAATGCATTTCGGTTTGAAGGGCGGGGCAGCCGTTGTAACTATACTGAGACCTTAGAACTTATATCTCAAGGTGGGTGGCGTATTTACGTTGTAGATGTCTATGGGCTCCAGTAACCACTTAATAACAGGTGGGCTGTGAGCTCGTTCACCCATCTAAGCATTAAAAAAAAATTTTTATATTTGTTGTTACTTCAGGTTCATCATCCTGTCAGTGGTTTCCGGACTGGCACTGGTATACTCGGCTGCGGTATGTTTATTGCCAAGCACTCGTGAGACTATACTCAAAAGAAGATTCCGGTTCGGAACACCAAACGGCGTCGAAGCGCTCGTTAGGAAGACACAGGTACTTATCCTAGCGATCAATAACACTAAATTGCAAAGGTCTTGACCGGAATTATGAAGACCATTAAGACTAATTTATTCGAATGACGTAATCTCGGAGCGTCTGGATTTTAGTAAAATACGATTTACAGGTTGGCGATTTCTTGCTTCTACATCTGCTGGGCCAGAATATGTCGTTGCGAGTGTTTGGTGAAGTTTTGGATGAGCTATCACGAAGACTTAATCTAGGTTCCCATGCTCCGTCAGCTCCGTCGACGCTCGAGATGGCTCCTATTTATCCTGACATTGACAAGTATTCTAAGGAAACCGAAACGTAACTGTCATTTTAATCGACACACAGAGCAATCCACTGTAAAGATTACATTCTAAATCAGAACTATACCACCTTATGTCACTTATTAGTTTGAATATATTTAGTTAGAAATATTGGACTATGGCAAACTAGCATGTTCCTCGATGAAATATTATAGTTTTTTAAGATTTATATTCAGCATTTACGTCACAGTTCCGCTAAATGTTAATATTTCACTACTAAATGTATTTGACTTTCAAATAATAGTAAGGACGAAACTTTGAATGTAATTTACTGTGAATGGTTCTGGAAATTACGATCGTTCGATATTTTTTTCAAATGTAAGCAACTGTTCATGACATTCCGCATTTTAATAATTATCTCAGTATGAAAAAAAAAACATTCGTTTCAGCTTTATATTATTATTTTTTTGTTAGATTTACAATATTCAATTTGTCTAACGGGCACAATTGAAAATAAAGAAAATAGGTAGGTAAATAACGAATTGATACGATTTTTAATAACGATTTGACTAAGACTGTCATTAAAATTTATTAGTGAAATTTATTGTTTTAGCAGAAGACTCTCACTATTTTAAATCTTTTTTGAAAGACACTATTTTAGAGTACATTGAATTACTAGTTTTTAAGTATTTTTTTTTCTTATATATCATAGTTTTAAAAAGACGTATTGGTTTCTTAAATAAGTTTTCACAAGGAACCGTGATGGCTATTGTCTCACATTCGAAGTCTTAACAAAAAAAATTCTGTTCCATTTTTTTAAAATTAATAATTTGATGCATATTATCTGAACTCTCCTAGTATATAAGTACAGTAGTCATTAGTGATCTTCAATTAGTATGTATTGACAATAAAATCTATTAATGTTATGATATATTGTCTACAATGTTTATGTGCTTTTTTTTCCTATTTTTCTTCTTCACCATCTACATTTCAATTCTAACTTAGAGTTGAACTGCTTATCAGAAAGTTAATGAAAGACGGTTTTAATAAAAAAAAATTATGAATTTATTTTACTAACTTCATAGTTTAGATATCTAAGTTGCGAATGAGTGTGACATTGTATAAGTGTATTTTATGACTAGTGATGTTATACTCATAGTGCCATTATAATAGATAAAATTTTCGGAGTCAACGTTTTTGCATTTTTATATGTACTAATAATTGGTATGGGAAAGAAAACTACAATTCTCAAGTATAATAGGATTACATCTGTGTATTAGTTTTAAAAATGCCATTAAAATTTACTATGTAGAGTTAGTTTAAATAACACAATAACATTGCAGTACCCTGTGACAATTATTTTTAGTTTTCTTTTTTATGTAGTTAAGATTTAAAACATAATGTTTTACAAATTTTTATTCATCATTCCTGCAGTGGTTGTATTCGCTGATCTGCTTACGTACAAACAGGAAGACTGCTTTTAATACAAATGTAAAATGTAAAACTTTGCCGTTGGCCGATATTGTCTCGATATTAAAGATATAATTATATTAGTGATTTATTTTTATTCCCTATTAACTGTACTAAGTACTATTTAGTAATAACTTCGCATTTGTTGAGTGAGTTCGAACATGTATTTTTTCGCTTGAGAAGCGAATGAACACACATACACACACATGTGAACACACACTTAAATTCAAATTAGTAAACACAAACTAGATGTCGTTAGTGGTTTCGTTAACACCACATCTGTCAGACTACTTTCCAAACAATTGTATATTTCTACAAAATATATTCTTATAACATTTACACATTATTTGGCTGACAATAGCCTCAACTCATCATCTCTCGTGGGTTGAAGGATGCAACTAAAGGATTCATCGAAATTTAGGCAGAAGTGTATACTGAGTATTATACCAGCACATTGAGGTCGTCAAACGATATTTTCTAGTGACAGGGCGACATGTAAACGCGCACAGATGAGCTTTATTATCCTGCTTGTTTTTACAGCGAATCAGTCAGGCGTGACGTTTCGTAGGGTGAGAGACCCGTACCACACACCTGAGACTGCGTTTCCAGAGGTATTTTTTGCCACGTACCATCCGGCAATGGAATGAGCTCCCCTCCACGGTGTTTCCCGAGCGCTATGATATGTCTTTCTTCAAACGAGGCTTGTGGAGAGTATTAAGCGGTAGGCAGCGGCTTGGCTCTGCTCCTGGCATTGCTGAAGTCCATGAGCGACGGTAACCACTCACCATCAGGTGGGCCGTATGCTCTTCTGCCTACAAGGGCAATAAAAAAAAACCAAAAGAATTGTAAATAATTTTCCTTCGTAAATTAGTTCTACCACCATCAGTAAGTTCGAATCACGCCGCAGAAGTTCCTATATAAAAGTAGCTTGTCATACAAGAAATATCTCGGCTGTAATTCAATTTCAGTTTCATATCGACATAAATTGTCGAATAGACCACGTTAGTAACTTTAGTAACATGGATATTCGTAGTTGCCCACAGCGCCAAAATTGCGTAAATTAAATCAGATTCGTTACGCATGTTCACGCCTAATTAATAAAATATTCTAAGGTCGAAATGAAATTAACAACCGCTAACCGAAAACAATAGAAACCAAAAAGTCGTTATAAAGATTGTTAATTAAAATAAAACGATTATCAAATGACTGTTTTTGTAAATATTAATGATATGACGACTGATGTTTTAATGTCGATTCTATGGTTGGTTCGTGGTCAATTTTGGCTTCGAAATACGTCACAAACATTAAAAATAAGCTCTGAATAAGGCTACTAAGATTGAGCAATGACAATTGAGCGATCACTTTTGCTAGTACATAACCACCATTTTTAATTGCCAATTTATTTTACGTTTATTAGTCATTAATTACTGTAAAAACTGACACCTCAGAACTCATATCTCAAGGTAGATGGCGGCATTTACGTTGTAGATGTCTATAGACTCCGGTGACCACTTAATCCCAGATGGACCGAGAGCTCGTCCACCCATCTAAGGAATAAAAAAATTTATTATGCTTCTTCATATTAAGTCAGTTTTGATGAGCCCAGAAACAGGCATTTATCAAGTGTCCCGTTGTGTATAGGATGAAAACGATTTTTTTTTAAATTAAGTTTACAATTTGCGAGGTTTATTAGGGTGGTGAATTGGGTTTAAGAAGTCACACGATTACACATGTACATACATACATACATATTATACATTTATATAATATCCTTTTTTATTGGTGAATACTTTTTTCTGCAAAACTAAAGTAATAAAATATTAACTAGCCGTGGCCTACAGGATAAGACGCCCGGTGAAATCGTATCTAAAGATACGACAGTGCCGGTGTTTGAATCCAGCAGGCAGGTACTAATTTTTCTGATGAAACACATACTTAACAAATGTTCAGGAATGACTTCCACGGGGAAGGAATAACACGGTGTAATATAAATCAAACCCGCAAAAAATAATTGCGTAATTACTGATGGTAAGGTATCTTGTGAGTCCACACGAATAGGTACCACCACCCTGTCTATTTCTGCCGTGAAGCAATACAGCGTTTCGGTTTGAAGGGTGAGGCAGCCGTTGTACTGTAAAAACTGAGAAACATGACTGAGTACTCATGTCTCAAAGTAGGTAGCGGCATTTGCGTTATTGATGTCTATGGGCTTCAGTGACCTCTTAACACCAGGTCGGCTGTGAGCTCGTCCACCAGTTTAAGCAATGAAAAAGATTTCACGATGACAATGAATTTCTTTTATTGAGGATACCTTTTTATCCGCCTGTTTTTTTAAAGATTATATAAAGTCTTTGTCATTCATTATTTTAAGTACTTACCTATTGCCCCAATCTAATTTAGAAACAAGCTTCAGTCTTAACGCTCTAGTCTGATCTTGTGTTAGGGTCCCCGCGAGAAGAGCACGCCGTCCACTTAACAGTTCCCGCATTACCTTCGCAACTGCGCTGAATCTGTACGTTTCGCGTTCCTATAAAATTACAATTTTATTTTATTTTTATTTTTTTTATTGCTAAGATGGGTGGACGAGCTCACAGCCCACCTGGTGTTAAGTGGTTACTGGAGTCCGTAGACATTTACGACGCAAATGCGCCACCGACCCTGAGATATAAGTTCTAAGATCTCAAGTATAGTTACAACGGCTGCCCCACCCTTCAAACCGAAACGCATTACTGCTTCACGGCAGAAATAGGCGGGGTGGTGGTACCTACCCGTGCGGACTCACAAGAGGTCCTACCACCAGTAATTAAATTACGTAAAAATTAAGTTAGTAAAGTAAGTAAATTACGTTTAATCTATAATTTTAATAAAATCGTAAGCATGCTTTTTTCTATTTTTCTTTGCGTTACATTCACCGTGGATTTACATAAAATATGTACACTATATAAATTTTTGTAAGGATTTTGACGTAGTTTTTTTGTATTTTATTTGTTTATTCCTATTCGTCCTAAAAAAAACTTCGATAAAGAGGATATGCGTGAGAAGGGTGTTAGTGCAGAGACGACGTATGATAGGCCTGAACGGAAAAAGTGGTCACGCGGTGCCGACCCCACATAATGGGATAAGGGCAAGAAAATTTGGATGTGGATTTTTCAGCGATGCGTTGAGATGCTGAAGTGAGACTGCGCCGATGAGATGCTGTTTTATGTTACCTATGTTTTTTTTTAAGCTTTAGTATTCAGCTTTAATATGATCAAAAATAAACCGCGTATTTTTTTAGGACGAAAGATTTAAATGTTTGTGTAGTCGCAAAAAAAAAAATCTTGTCAACAGCCCAACAGTGAATAAATATACAGATTACAGATGAACGTGTTGCTGTGTTTTATATATATGCGCATTAATATTAATGGGAGTCCTAAACCTACATAAATGTATAATACCACTGCTAGCTTCATTCGAATTAATTTAGGCAACGTTTACTTTAAATTACTAGTTGAAAAAACACGCGCACAGATTAAGTCCCCATTACACGGACACAATTACTAACAAGTAGATGGCGTCAATCTATGCGGGCTCTAAGCTCTTCAGATAAATGTACTGTGGGAATTTAAAAAAAAACAAACAAGACTCGACCAATTTGAGTACAACAGTACATTGGTACAATATCCGCAACAAATTTGTAGATCATCGATTAACAAATTTGTAGATCATCGATTAACATTTTTGTAGATCAATATTTACGTTAATTACTTTGTCAATTAAAGTAAATATGTATGCAGAGTATATTAGAAAAGTTTTATCAGCCCTAAAAATACTTTCAAAATTATGTTATATTAAGGGCTTAGTTTAAGTGAGATTTTTGCAACTTTAAAATGAAAATAAAAATTTCAAATTTGTAAAAATATCACAACAAAACAACTTCTTACGCTATTATAATGGAGTAAACTTAATCGCAGTTCGATTAAAAAACATCGAACTGTTGATGGAAATACCAAATAAAACACACCTTAATCTTCTTCTTCTATCTATATATATAAATGAATTGCTGTTCGTTAGTCTCGCTAAAACTCGAGAACGGCTGGACCGATTTGGCTAATTTTGGTCTTGAATTATTTGTGGAAGTCCAGGGAAGGTTTAAAAGGTAGATAAATATGAAAATTCTCGAAATTAAATAAAAATAACAATTATATGTATTTCCCTTTGATGTGTCCCCCGTCTGGCGGATTCCTGTTGTTCGTTTTTTTTTTTATACAGAAGTTAATTTTATACAGAAGTTTAGGTATTTTATTTATCGATTGAGGCACTATGAAGTCTGCCGGGTCAGCTATTTACAAAGATAAATGTCGCGTATTAAGCGAAATGTCGCTTGAACCAAATAGCCTTTCATCCCTGACTTAATATTTTTTCATTGTATGCTCCATTAAGATAAAGTGACGCGCGGAATCGATATTCTCGATTTCTTCTGTATTTTTCTTTCTAATTTTAGGTTTTAAATAATTTAAGTATATTTGCAGTTGCATTTACAAAAAAATGTTAGATTACGTTTTTTTTCGGACCTAAGCTGTGTTTTATAATTTAAATAATAAATATGACATTTGATTATCTGCCAATAATAATAATAAATAAATAATGTAATTCATTCTATTTTATGATCTCTAAGAACTGGAGTTGCAAAAATATCCACTCACTATGACATGATTCATAGTTTAAACAATGATAAACAAATGAACTCGCTCTTTTTAAATGTAAATTCCTCTGTGCTAAAGACAAAAACAACCATAATTACTGGGTCTATTTCTCATCATTAGGAAGCCATGATATATGTTTACAATTCACTTAAATCTTCAACGAAAGCTTTGTTTTCGTAATCTAGATTCTAGAATCTTACAGCTTTAATCTAGATTTCTAAACTGTAAACAAAGATTTTTAAATTTAAATTAATGGGTCAAAACCAATATTTAATTTGTCTATTTTGAAGCAAATGTGGTTTCTAGTTCAATGGGTAAGATAGATAGATAGATAGACAGTGTGCAATCAATGCAAATAGTTCAATAGCCCATTAAAAGATTGGAGTCTATTAGTTCCACTATCTAGAATACTTTTATGCAGGCAGTTTGTAAAACCTTCTCTGCTAGTGTACCAATGAAAGAGATTGCCACAATTATAATACAATGTAAATATACACAAGAATAATGTGCCACTATATATTTAACTTTGATTTGACTTAGTTTAAAAACATAGGTTATCTTACTACAGCTGAAAATATTTATCTCCATAAGACACTTAAGTAATTAAAAGATGACTAAGCAATGATTGGAGTATAACAACTAAACAAAAAATTTTATGGAAAAGATGAAAAATAATAATTGGCATTTGAAATGCAAAACCCACAATTAATTGCTTAATCAGCATTTTGACAGTTTGTTTAATAACAGTCTAATGTTTAGTTCTAATATAAAGGTAATATGTATTTCACCTACAGATGTGTATTTGATTAAAAACTTAGTTATTTAAAAATTATACTTTGATCAGATTGATTAACAACAATTAGATTTGAAAAATGTAACACTTACCACGTATAATTTCTTCCAAAGCCTAGCCCATTCTCTCAGTACACATGCAATTTCACGAACTAGAGGATCATCCTTCAATTCCGCAACAGCTGTTGCCCCAGAGCCTTTCACAGTGCACGGTCTGAGAGACACAACACAGGCAGGAAAAATACCCCATGTTGATCTGTTTTTTGTGCTGAACCCACGGAACCAAGCTGAAAATAATTTATTAAGATTTTACATAAATTATTTATTTAAATTGAATTTTTTATTAAATATTATATTATTATATAAGTAATTATATAAATAAAAAAATATTATAATATTTTTATTAAATTCAATTTATTTATTTTATTTAAAAAATTAAATGTGTTTTTTATTTGTACAAGAGATCATTAATTATGTAAACATTACAATTTTGAAACAAAGGCAATATAAGTTTTTAGTATAGTTTATCTTCAGTCCTTCGATACCCATTGCTGGGCATAGGCCTCCCCTTTTTTATGTCATAATGTTCAATTGCCCATCATGCTCATCTACATCTCCACGCCGTCATATGTCATTAGACCACTGCGCCATGGGTCTCGAAATTCTACATCCTAAGCTTGGCACCTTTCTATCACTGTCCTACTCTATCTATCATAATTTCGCCTTGCTAAGTGTTCAGGTCAGCTCCATTTCAAATCAGCTATCTTATCTTACCAATATCTGTGACTTGTTTGGCATCTAATTTGGGTATAGTTAGTAATAATGAGTATAATTAATTAATTATTTTTAATCTGGAGTTCACTCTTATTTTGATTTTCCTTATTACTTTATTGTTCCAAATACACAAAATGTTCATACATTCTAATGGAACTGTAAAGCAATCAATTATGTGTTACTTAATGTTTTTAAAGTTTTGTTACCTCCATTTTCCTCCAATATCTGTACAGTTTCACCTATTTCCAAAGGTAAACCTGATCGAACATCCCCTTTCCAGTTGTAGACCGCTAAAGAAAAAGAAAAATTACATTCACATTATGCTCTAAAAAATTCAACAAAATCCAACATATATTTTTTATGTTAGGTAAAAAATTAATGTCATCTTTTGTTACCGCTGCAAGATGGGACAAGCTTATGACTGCCTTTCTGATATTAAGTGGTTATTTGGGCCCACAGACATCAAACATGAATGTCACACACCTTAAGACGAGTTTCAATTACATTGAAATTATCCAGTTTATTATGATAGTAAAAATTAACATAATATATCCATTAATTTCATTCATTATAATTAAACCACAACAAAAAAGCTTTTGTTTCCAAACAGCCATGAGTAAATCTATTTTTGTTTTTATTAAATTCAATGCTACAGTTTACAGTATTTGATAAAAGATCATAAAATGATTCCTGTCGTGCGCTTTATAGTTAAAATTCACGTCATGTTATTTCGTTTCCGCTGTAATTGGCAGGATGTGTTCTAAGCTGTATTGTTGATCGAGTTAAAATCATAACTTACCGACGGCTAGTTTCGGAGTTTTCGATGGTATCCACATTTCGGATTGAATAATAGTTCACATATGTAAAGAAAATTTACGATTACCACTGAATCATTGTTAAGCATGTGTTATTTTATTCTGTAAAAATAATCAATTCCCCACAGTTCCGAACAAAATCTACTTTGAATGGAACCCGAATCATAAAACTTCAAATTTAGCATTTGTTCAGTTTGACAGCTGACAGGCGATTCGATAGAGCTGTGACAGACTAATAGAGATACATCAAATTACTTAAAGAAAAACAGGTTAATCACTGAATCTTCGTAAAGCTTCTTGTTTGTGTTTTTGTGTGTTATACTGTACGCCTGTGAAGAGATTTTTTTCTCTTCGCCAATAACTTCCAATTACGGCAGGTGTGTTATTTGTACTTGCTATACCTTATGGCTTGTAGCGACCTTCAATTCTAGTGTCCAAGCTTCCTAATAGAACTGATAAGATTCGAGTCTGCTGAACTAATATTATTCGTGTGTGGGAACGGGGCTTGGACAATTACAAAGAAAGAATTTCTTCATCCTTAATGGTGAAACATAAAATATGGAGAAATATTATGGAGCTTTTTGTTTTTTTTTACTTGTCAGATGGGAGGTCTTAACACCAGTCCTACCACGAACAGTGTGAAAATATGGAGCATTTAGTTTCTTAGCCGGTAGACGGTATTACGTGTATGGAATTCAGGATATTCAGGTCCTTAAAAAACGAAAATTACTTTTTCATTAATGTAATACCCATGGTTCACAAAACGCCTTACCATTATAATTATAGGTATTTACCTATGAAAGTATTTAAAAAGTAGGTTAACCGATGTTTCAGTGAAGACGAAACAGTTAATGAGATTTAACAACCTCTTAGCACCGGGTAGGCCATAAGTTCTGAGCTATTTAAGTCTTATCTTTTTTTTTTTGTTGCTTAGATGGCTGGACGAGCTCACAGCCCACCTGGCGCTAAGTGGTTACTGGAGCCCATAGACATCTACAACGTAAATGCGCCACTCTCCTTGAGATATAAGTTCTAAGATCTCAGTATAGATACAACGGCTGCCCCACCCTTCAAACCGAAACGCATTACTGCTTCACGGCAAAAATAGGCAAGGCGGTGGTACCTACCCGTGCGGACTCACGAGAGGTTCTACCACCAGTAATTACGCAAATTATAACTTTGCGGGTTTGATTTTTATTACACGATGTCATGTTATTCCTTCACCGTGGAAGTCAATCGTGATCATTTGTTAAGTACGTATTTCATTAGAAAAATTGGTACCCGCTAGATTGAACATCGCTAGATACGAATGCACCGGACGTCTTATCCTATAAGCCACGACGACTTCAATTAGGCCACGACGACTTTGTGGCGGTAGCTATCATACAACGCAAGACAATTGACAGATGCCTGAATCTCGCTTACGACATTTTCAAGATAAAGCGCATATATACAAGTTCCGAATAACAATATTCGGACCGTCGGTCTATCGAGCAATATCACCCGCTCGGTGGAAGATTTTCCCTCCGTCGTTAAACATCCCAAAATTTCATTTCACTTCATATTTTCACATTTCATAAAATTAAGAATAAAGATGGGTTAATACCGATATTTGTCAATATTAGCGAATACTAATATATTCATGATGTAATATTATAATACCTTAACGAATACGTGAATATCCTGATATCTTAATATACTTCGATAAAACGGGTAAACGAGTTAAACTTAATACGGTATTCGTGAAATAAGTTAATGATTATTAATAGACTTAATACGGTATTCGTTACCGTATTAAGTTTAACTCGTTTATCCGTTTTATCGAAGGATATTAAGATATCAGGATATTCATGTATTAGTTAAGGTATTATAATAATATAAAAATGAAATGCTGTTAGTTAGTCTCGCTAAAACTCGAGAACGGCTGGACCGTTTTGGCTAATTTTGGTCTTGAATTGTTTGTGGAAGTCCAGAGAAGGCTTGAAAGGTAAAATAAATATGAAAATGCTCGGAATGAAATAAAAATAACAATTTTGTTTTTCCTTTGATTGTCCCCCGTCGCGTCGGACGGATTTCTTTTGTTTGTTTTAAGTTTATTATAGACAAAAGCTTAGGTCTTTTATCTATCGATTGAGGCACTACGAAGTCTGCCGGGTCAGCTAGTTAAAAATATAAATAGTATATTGTATCTAGGAATTTGACTTCATCTAAATATTTTACAAGTAATATTATGTACATTAAAATGAATATTATTATTAAATCAGAATTTGGTCAACATTGTACATTAATATAAACAACAAGTTAGTAATATTATTTATTTCTTATTGGTGCATAAAAACATCAGCTTTTTTACTTTTTCTACCGAAAGCCTGTTACGTCGGTCAGAAATGATTTTACCAGATTTTGAAAAAATCCTCTCACATGGTACTGAGGTGGCTAGTGGGTACACAACAGTTATAATATTATAATCCACGAACTGTTAGAAAGTCATTTCGATTCAAAAATCAAACTTTTATTTAAATATTGAAAAGTCCTTAGAAGATAATTAAATACCACCGCAAAAATATATTGTCATCATAATTTATTACGTAAAAACACTTAATTTAATTGTGGCAGTATTACATTTTGTGTAAAAAAAATTTAATTTATGAAATTGGTAAACAATGTCAATTACCGTACCTACTTTCGTTTTTCAAATCATCGTTTTAAAACCAACTAATTCAAAGGAAACAGAAAATAAAATTAAAATAATGAAAATAAAGCTCACCGATTTTATTCCAATAAATATAAAAATGCAATATTTTGCCTTCAGTAGAATCTTTAGTTGAATCAAGAAATGAAAGTTCAAACATTAAAAAGTAATGCATTTAAAAATTCCCACTAGCATCTTTGACATGTAAAAAGTTGAATTAAAAAATAGTCCTTAGACTCATAATGATATGTACTTATTTTCATTGCTCAATATGTAAACATGTAGTTTATCTCGCTTACTCTTAGCGCATGCAGTATTGTTATGAATGTGATAGACAGATATCCGCGAGACACGTACGGCGTATGCCAGTATATTTTCGAGTGATAGATACAACCCGACCGATGTGAGTTGGCTAATATTATGAATAGAGTGAATACGGAATATTAGCATATCAGAATTCGACGGATTACCGATACACGAATACAAGCTGTATTATGAATATCTTAATGAATACTAATATAGCGGACTCACCCTTAATTAAGAATATTTATAAATTAAAATAAGACTTGACCTAAAGGTCTTAGTTACCAGATCATAAAAACCCTTTTAAAAAAAATTAAGTGCCATGGACGCTCATGACAATAGCATTTGCATTTTGCAGTAGGTACGGTACTTATTAATTCAATGCATTTGCATAAGTCACTCAAGTGTATTATCTATGAACTCTCCCCTTGCCTTTCCTAATAAGGAAAAAAAAAATAGGTATCTATGAATCGTATTATGTCAAAATTCTCAACTTTTATCGGCGTACACCATAGACCTATATAGTAGGGACATGACATATTGTTCTATACGTACAATTGCTTATATAAATAGCACCCATTTTGAAGGCACACACATAAACATATATCTATCTCGTTCTTACTCAGCACTTTAACTCGCAGGAAAACAATATAACAGTATTTCAGTGCGTACATAAAATGAAACATGAATATACGTAAATGTCTCCGTCTCCGTCTAATGAGGCCGAAAATCCGCCATGTTTAGCGCGCCAAATGTCATTGTCACGTCAGTTCGGCCGTCTGTTTTGGGTTGTACGTTATTTATTGACTTTGATATCGATTTAATATGATTGCTTATATAAAATTTCTAATTTTTTCATGCTTAAAACATACAAAAATAATAATTAAAACATATTTTATAGGATCTCAAGAAAGTCGATGCCCCAAAACTATTATCTATATATATTTAAATTCATTATGGAGCCCTCATCCGAAACATAGATTATACACTTAATATATCTGAATCCGAAATATCAGACACCATTTTTCGGTCGGAATCTATTCATCATGACACTAATCATAAATACCTCTTTAAAATATGTCATCAAAACATATTTAGACATTCTGTTTAGATATTTCGGGAAAAAGGCTACCGAAAAAATCTCTTCGGAACTATTTAAATAAAATAGTTTTATTCCGCAGTGAGTAAAACACTATTGTAAATTCGTTAAATATTTATTAATTAAGTGATTTTAGAGAGGAAGTCACAAGGAATGACGTTTGTAATTTCATTAACGAATAAATGTTCTGTAGGTGTTTTTTTTTATCAGGCGGTCCCTTGATAAGTTTAAAATTTGCGTGCGGTGCGGTAGTGCGGTGCACCTTCCTTGAGGTGCGCTGCGGTTGTGTGTTACGGACTTTAGAGTCAGCAAAACAATTAAAATAGATTGTAATAGTCTAAGAAAAACACGTACTCAAAATACGATAACATTCAGCATGCTAGAAATGGGCTGATGGCACTGTACTATGCCATATCTTTATGTTTTGGGGCAAACGACAACTTTATAAAATCAGTGTAGCAAATTTTAAAAATCGTCATATCGTTTACTTGGAAAATTTGAAGCACGAACTCGTCTTAGATTTCACATAATATCTAAATCACATCATCTTTGCACATAACAATATACTTCCTATTAAAGTATAAATTCTACAAATACATTCATACTCAACAATATTTAAAATAAAATAAGCCAAGAACGATTATCGATAAAACCTACTAACATTAAAATCTTCTGGGCAGCACTAAAACCGCCATGTTTTGTGGCCAGATGACGTCACAGTGGCACGAATTTATTGTTGACGTTTCATTTCCATAGGTTTCCTACTTCAGTGGCGTACACTTTAAGTGTATAATCTATGGCGTACACTCGTACACGATAAATTTCTTCTTGGTAGAGTAGACTCGTAGTAATTATAAAGTTATAAATTATAAACCGTTTGGCTAGCAGTCGTGGTGTAACTGGGGTTGCTGAGGAGCTTAATAAAACATTTACTAATTGCTCTGGAAAATCTAAATAAATAACAAATACAGGGGGTCAGTTCACCTACCCATTTAAATCACCGTTTAAACTTTAGAGTATTGCTATATTGTGCACTGTGATTGGTTAACATTTAATATTAGCAATTATTACAATGTCAGACGGCTTCATTCCGTTAAATCAAAGCACTCCGGTGCAAAATAAATGGCAACCTGGAAAACAACAAAATCAAAGGAATTATCAGAACAATCGTTTTCAGAACGGTAATGGTCATAGACGCAGTGGTTATAACCGATGGGGTAACAATTCAAGGAACAGCACCTTTGGGGTATGCTATAGATTGCTATATTTTTTCCAAGTTAAACCTTTGGGGTAATCGGGCTCCAAATTAGAATTCCCTGTGTGTTGACTGACCTACATCGTTATTTCTATATATACATATATAAATAATAAACACCCAAACACAAAGAATAAACAAACCTTTTTATCGAAAACACATGTTTATCACAAATATTTGTGTGATTTGGAAATTGAACCCACAAAAAGTCAGGCACAAGTCAGGGGTGCTAACTACAGGACCACTAGAGTCAGTAAAAGTCAGATAATGTGATATATATGGATGATATTAAATAATAAAATGACATATCTATTCACGTATATTGTCTTGTCAATTTATTCATTTTATATATTAAGACATTCTACACAGGCACTACATTTGTTTCTTTTTTCAGAGTGATAGCAACAACAGCTATAATACAGATAATGGGCCTAGTATAGATGCATATTTGCACCCTTCAATGCTGGAAGATCCGTGGGCTCAACTTCGCCAAAACACGAAATAATGACCTAGAAATCAATTTATTAAAATCTTTAAAATTACAAGAATGTCAAATTAATATTTACCAAGCAAGTTTTTGATTAAATGGACAGCGTCTTTGTTGTGATCAATAATTTAAAAATAGCCAAGGAATTATTCTTATGTATAGATAGACAGTGTTACATAATGTAGGTATTTTCCTGACCTATATTATAAAATTTTAAAATTTTTAATAATAGGATTTGATTTTTTATTCTGTTGGCTATGAGAATATTTAGATATATTCAATATAAACATAGATAATACATAGGGTAAACAAATATTTTTAGTATCTTTAAGTCTTGGTAAAAGTTTTAACAGTAATTAGCAACTGATGACTTGAAAAGCAATAAGTATTGTATTTACAGTGTATTTTAGTTTTTACATTCTATTATTTCTGTTCGTAGATAGGATAGCTTAGTCTATTTAAGTAATTATAAAGATTAAATTGTAATTAAGTGGAAAGAGCAGTCATATAAGACTGTTTTGTGAAAATCTTTAAAATTAATAATAAAACTTGTATATTCCTGACTCATTCTACTGAAAATGTTTGCAATGCATAAAAAGTATTTGACTCTTGTATCGTGGCTTTGATTAAGAATCAGAAACAATGTTATATTTCTAAATTTATTCTGGTATTCAGGGTCCAGATCTACTAAATGGTATGTTTCTCCGTTACCAATAAGATTTAAGAAAAAAAAAAATAGCTTGTTTAACCAAGTTGAATTTTGGAATAATTTTATAAGAAATCAATACATTTGTATGTTATTGTGCATAGTTTGACTTAAATCAGTGACCTTCTACAGCTGTGAGCAAATCAGAAAAATATGTGATAAATAAAATGTTAATTAATAAAGTTTAGTCAAAATACAAGAAATAAAATATATAATTATATAAAGTAAGTAATGGTACGTACTGCTAAATAATATGGGCCCGCACGGGTAGGAACTACCACCCTGCCTATTTCTGCCATTGTTTTGATGGGTGGGGCAATTATTGTACTGTAGAATTGCGACTTAAAACATGTTTCAAGGTGGGTGGCGGCAGGGACGTCTTAAACTAGGATGGGGCCCTTGGGCACACAAGAATTTGAGGTCCTTTTGGAAAGTAAAAAAAGCGAATTATAATAATAAAAAATTACTGAGTATGACCATTTATTGTAGGTAATCAAATACAGTATGATATTATATGTCATTAATGATATTGGAATGCTGCTGGTTTTTTGGTTACAATTTTGATAACGGTTTCTTTCGGGATTTCAGTTGAGCAAAATTTTCTATTATAGGCATAGTACCTAGTCAGGTCATAAATTCTGTCACATGTTTAATGTAAAATAATTGAAACAAGTTTATTCATTATATAACCATTCATATACCAAAATGAACTTAACAAAACATAGATTCTTATGACTTTAAAGTTTATTCAAAATGATTTCGTTATTTTGAATACAGGCCTTCAATCTGCGCGGCCAGTCGTCTATCGCAGCACGAACGAGGTCCATGTCAATATCGGCGGCTGCCTTAATCAAGGATGTCTTGAGTGACTCCAAATTGGGATGAGGCTTTGAGCACGCCTTTTCCTCCAAGTGTTGCCATATCTTGTAATCTAACGGATTCAAATCTGGACTGGAGGAGAGCCAGTTTTCGTGCCGGATGAAGTCGATTTCACGCGCCGCCAGCCAGTCTTGTGTGCTCTTCGCTCTATGAGCTGGCGCCGAATCTTGTTGGAATACCCAGTGCCTGTTATTGAACATGGTATGAGAAACAGGTTCCACAAGGTTCGTCAGGACTGTATTTTGATATACAACTGCATTCGTTTTTACACCTTTCTCACAAAAATGTACCTCTGTTAAGCCCCAATAAGAAACTCCCAACCATACCATGAGCGAGGATGGAAAATGACCTCGTTGGACACGCGGAATACGGTTGCTCGCTTCTTCACTACTGTGTGCGTACACCTTATCATTTTGTTTGTTGTAGCTCTCTTCTACGGTAAAAATTTTTTCGTCTGAAAAAAGAATTTCCCGATATTTTTTTCCCGCGTACCGCTTCAACAAAGCGCGGCATCTCTTCAGTCTCAGGTCCATTAGACGAGCATTCAAACGATGTCCCGTTTTTCTTCGATATGCCCGAAGCCCTAAGTCTTCATTTAACACCCTTTTCACCGTGGTTCTGCTTAACCCCATCTGAAGGGCCAACAGTTTCTGCTTACGTTTGGGATTTCTTTGAATTCGCGCCTTCACAGCTTTTATCACTGCTGGAGTCCTAACAGACCAAGGGCGACCACTTCTTGACCTGTCATCTACACTAGAGTCTTCATTGTATCGTTTGATGGTACGATAAACGAATCTTTTGGTTATATTCAAATTTTTCAGTATGTTAAAAATTTGAATTGGCGCGTAACCGCAACGATGCAACGCAATAACTGCAACACGGTCTTCTTTAAGCGTCCACTCCATATTTAAAAATGAGTAAAATTCTAAAAGTATACATTTTTATTTTCATGAACAATTCGAAATTCGAATTCAATAAACTTTTTTGTGGCCAGCATTCTAAAAGAAAAGTTTTTACTGTGTGACAATACTTATGACCTGACTAGGTATATGCCTTGTAAAAACCTTCTGATTACTGATTTGTGAAAAAAGTGTAATGTGCCCGACAAAAATGTGTTGAGAATAAACGTGTGAGAGAAATTGTCGGTCTGTCGGCCCAGGGCCCCCTGAGAATGGGGGCCCTACACGCTTATGGTAAAGACGGTATTGGGTGGCGGCATTTAAGTTATTCTTGGTGTTGATGTCTGAGCTCCGGTAACCACTAACATTAGGCGGGCGGTGTTCTCGTCGACCCATTTAAGCACTAAAAATTTTTTTGTTATTTATGGTATTATGACGTGAAAAGGGAATCAAGTAAACATTTTCTAGTACTTACAAATACATTACACAGATTTGGAGGGAATAATTTTGATCGTGTGACACGCAATAGGTAGATAATTTAGAAAATTCTTAAATTAGCTGAAATATTTTGATTTTATAACTATATACTTCAAAGGAATTAAATAAAATAGATTTTAATAACCAATTTTACTTTTTCACTTTAATTTATTGAGGGAAAACTTGTGATAGAATTAGCTCAAATATGAACATACGCCGTCTTTTTTAGCTTATCATTTTTTTATACATGATACCGACTATGCACAGTTTTAAAGATTGCTTTCATTATCATCATCATAATCCGAACGACTTCTGCTGTACCTGCTAAATGAGCTTAAAGCTCGTCACAACCACCGATAAGTCACATCGAACGGCACACCGGCTCTCGATATTAAAATTCTCGGTAACTCAATTATATGACGAAACTAGAGCGAACTAACGATTTGACTTTTCAATTTATTTTATTGTAATTTGACCTTAAAAACTTTCGCTCACAAAATTAAAATAAACATGCTCACTCACAAATTGAATTGCAAACGGATTTGTCCAGGAGCATAGTCCAGGAGATGTCCAGAAATTATAAAATTGACCGAGCGCGACTTTTCTGTTCCAAATATATCTTTTAATAAATCATAGGTCATACTTACAACTAGAGTCCTTATCTGAATGTTTGTATGCAAAGTGCAAATGCAAAACAGCAAGTCGATATGAGTTGACCTTTATGTCTTGAACTAGCGAGATATAAAATGGTAAATCCTAAATTTATATCACATGCAAGCACATTTATTTGTGCTATCGTATTCTAACGACTTCTGAAGATATGTTTAAGGGCTTTCATTCTATTTAGTTTCAGGCCTGATGGCAGACATCGAAGTGTTCGTGAACCACGTTTAACGCTACAGACTTGTTCGATGAGAAGTCATTCTTATGCAGCAAGGTTGGACGAATAAAAAAAGATGTGTGGTGTCGTGGGTCACCGAATAGAAACGAAGTTCCTTATTATAAAAATATTAATTTTAAGGTCTATTAGAGGTATAAAGAAAATGAAACTGGAGGTTTAGCAACAACCCACGGTCATTCGGTAACGTGCGAACTTATTGTGGTACACTTCATTCACGGTTGTTTGCATAAGAGTTAGTGTATTGCGCAAACGAACGCTCTGAGATCGTGGTCAATAAATGATAAAAAAATATGTTATTTTTGTACGTTATTACAAAGTTAAGTCGTACACTGTGTGCATTACTAATAAAAAATATTACGTTACGGACGTTTTTTCCCGGTTAGCGTACCCCTCCGCATCGTCCCATAGGGAACTTAGTTCCAAAAATAATAATACCTAATTAAAAGTGCATTCCATGTGATTCAATCAAAGTATGAGCTACTATTGAGATGTTCCGTATCTTGGTTGGTCCCTTGGTTAATTCATAGCCATGAACGTCGATAACGAGAGTCAATAGTTTGTTTGCCCCTGAAGAAATCCGGCAACAGTGCGGTTGACCCGAGAATGCCCGAGATAGTTCATAGGTCAATTGTGCTTAGCTTGGAGTACGCGTGTAATGATTTATATTCTTATCGGCCACTGTGACTGCTGGAGTTTTAAACGTAAACAAATATTATATGACAATGTTTTGTTCGTATTAGAAATGTTTTAGGCCGATCTGCAATGACATCTTAGTTCTGTTAGCTTACAAACTGATTTGAAAAATTGTGATTATTATCAGAATAACAACGTTCTTGGGCAAAAATAACATACATACGCAGCAGGTAATTGATTATACCTCATCGTGTAGTCATGAGCTCTGATGCAGAACGGTTTCAAGTTCACCGGAATTTTACATCAGATCTCGTGTTTAACAAGTACCTACTACGTAAGTTGAAGTAATCTTTAATTGCTGTTGATATTCTCATAAATTGATAGAAATTTCTATTCTTAATTTATCTTAGAGCACCACTATACTTACACAACAACTCGAATACCTACGTTTAAATGTTGTTTTTTTAGCTTGTGATAAGGCGTGTTTTTAGGACCGAACGCACGGGTAGGTACCGCCATCCTACTAATTTCTCACGCGTAGCTATCATGAGTTTCGGTTTGAAGAGTGGGACGGCCGTTATAGGGTACAATGACACTTCAATCACATATCTCAGGGTGAGTGGTGCACGACGTTGTTTTGCATATAAGCTCTGTGTGCCTAGTGCGAGTCCCGGTCACCGTCCTCGTCGAATCCGTCGCTTGCGACGAAGGGCTCGACGAGCGAATTAACCCATAGACACAGCCCACTGAGTTTCTCGCCGGATCTTCTCAGCGTTCTAATTGCATACAAATTTGAGTTAACTTTTACGCTATCGAGAACGTTAAAAAATTCGCACTAAGCACACTGGTAATCACTATACTATAAAAAATGTACCTTTATCGTTTGTCTAAATAGGTATGTCTGTCCCAATGGAAATAAAAAAATTACTATTACTTATTTACTGTCGTATTTTCTAATGTCGTGAGACGATATAACCCGGGCCGAACTGTGGCTTAAAGCCGACATGTGCCGCACGAAGCTCCCACGCATACTCTAAGCATACCAATTTGGGAGTGTTGGTGCAAACCGGGAATAAATCGGAACCTCGATACGAACGAATGCGTCATTCCAAGGAATTGTTACAGATTTCATTGAAATAAAAATAATATTGACTTCACCGGGGCACTTTTTATTTTAAAGGAACATAGTTAATGTTGTGACCATACGAAAGTGCCTGTAAAAGTGTACATGAATAAAAAACACTTTGTCCGTTTAGTTAGCCTGCACTACCCAACCTATTTCTACCACCAAGCAGTACTGCGTTGAGTTTGTTAAGAGTGGCACAGCCATTTTACTTTGGAACTGAGACTTTGCCCACTCAAAGTGGGTGGCGGCATTTACATTGTTGATGTCTACGGTCTTCGGTGATGCTTAATATCAGGTGGGCTGTGAGCCTATATGTGTACTTGTAGACTCCTTGGAACTAAATGGTTTTAATTATAGGTATAACGAGTACTCAATTTACTAAATAGAGAACAGTTAATGCCTCAATTACCTAATTGCACTAATGTGATAGGTACTACTGTAATAGAAATATAAAGGATCGCAAAAAAATGTAATTAACTCTTGTCTACGATGAAGGAAAATCACTGTAATAAAAGTTGAACCCACAAAAAATATGTCTAATTTGTGTTGTTACTGGTTGTAGGTAAAGCGTATTTTACAATACTGGAAGCACGGGTAGGCACCATCACCCTCTAGCTATGTCTACCATTAAGCAGTCATGTGTTTCGAATTGAAGGATATTGCGCGAATAAAATTGAGAGATAGGCCTCATGTTTCAAGGTGAGTGAAGGCGTACCCATAGCGATGTTTTTGGATCTCGGTAATTACATGAAAACCAGTGATGTTTTTTCGACATGACGGCCCATTTACTGAAAGAAATTAAACCATGTCACTAGATACATACAGTTGTAAGACAGATAAAGTGTTGAAGGTTAAATAAAATGTATACAAACGATGATAAACGAAGTAGTCATCGCTGTGAGTGAAACGAGGCAAGATGAATCTTTGGTTTGTTTTGTTATTCATTATTTCGTGTCTGGGAATTAGCTCTGGTAAGTTTTTGTTCGACACAAAAAAAGAACAAAATATGTTGTAATAAATAACATGTTGCGTTGTTTCGGGTTCTGGGTATTCTACAAAAATTAACGTATTCATGATTACGTCATTCAGTATACTTATTTGGTACAATAAATACAAACAATCAAATTTATGTTTTATTGTTTTTTTAACTGACTTAAAAAAAGGAGAAGGTTCTCAATTCGACTATGTTATTTTTTTGTGTTTATTAATTACCTCATAACTTTTGACTGGGTGAATCGATTTTGATAATTCTTTTTTTATTAGAAAGCTTACGCTTCCCGTGTGGTCCCATTTCAATTTAGTCCAGTTCTTATAATGGTATCCTCGAGAAAACCACATAAGTCTTAAATTTGCATTAAGTACGTGCGCGACAAATAAATGAATCACTCAATAACTGATCGATGATTATTGTTTTTAGTGTATATTAATTTGTTTTGGAATATCTTTTTTTTTCTACTTGAAGTTGGTTTTTATCAAAGGATGTCTATTTACAATTATCTTAATTCAAAACATATCTTACAAGAAGCTTAACATAATATGGAATAAAATGATTAATTAGTAGGTAGGTACTAACAGAATTATGAATATTATATTCATTTACGGCTTGTGTATTGAGTTGTGTATGTATATAAATAACGCGATTTGGTATGTCCTGTGGTCTATAAATCCTAACTATAGTAACTTAGTTTTGATAACAGAATATATAGGTACAGCTTTAACATATACCTATAAGTAGTTAACGGACAATGTGAAATTAACTATAAAGGATGAAATTGCGTACCTTTTCAACTCAATGAGCATAATAATTCGTTCACTACTTATTATTTTGTAAACATACATTATTTTGTAAGCAGACGGTGCCACGTACTGAATCTTACTTAACCTTATGAATATAGGAAGTAATTATTAAGATAAGTCCATCTCCTAAGAAACTGTTTTAATTATAATTTTGTAGTTAGCTGATTTATGATTACGATAAGGAACCCCGTGTATTTTACCCGTGTGGCCTCACAATATAAGTACTTTCTACGGCCAGTATTACCAGTGGATACTTACCTAGAAATAGATATTATCTAGAATACAAATACTGTAAAGGTCCGATCTGTTTATAGCTGAAAAATCCACTTCGACCAGGTCGGCCGTGAGTTCGTTTACTCATTTAAGCAACAAAATATATATAAAAAAAACTAACGAATATTAATTATAAACAAAACAAAAAAAGCTAAATTACTTATCGTTAATGAGAATTATTGATTAAAAAATACTTGTAGATACTTATTATAAAATAATACGATTCGCGAGTCTCAGAGAAATGAATTGATGTAGAAATACACGATGTAGCTACAAAGAAGAAAAATCATGCAACTTTCCCGAATAAATTACCTACTTGATTAAAGATAGTAGACTTTATGATAATCAACAATATGATAAAAGAACCGACATCTGTTGTTTTGTAAGGGAGAAGGTTTTTTCATCCATTGTTTTAAATTTTCTCTGTTTATTTTCTCAATCAATAAGGTATTATTTCATAGCACTATATCAAATTTATGATAAAAATATATTTATTATTTTATTTGTGGTGCATGCTGTATGCGTGCGCGCGTCGTTTAGCCAATTGTTTGATTTACATTTTTTTTTAAGTGATTTTTATGACCTGGTAACTAAGCCCGTTATGTCATGTCTTATTATAATTTATATTCTTATTTTTATGAAAAATGATAACATGAAGTAAAATGAAATGAATATGATTAATTCGAGACATTAATCAACTGGGATGAAATTAAATTAAATGAGATGATATGTGATGATAAATAATCTCAGTAAAATGGTGATCATTTACTGACATTTTTTCAGTGGACTTTTTGGAGGATCCCGTGAAGTATGTCTAGCGGCTTTGTTTCATTATCTCACATTTGTGCACTTTCACAAATCTCTTATTCTCCACCTTATCCCACTATGTGGGGTCGGCACAGCTAATTTTTCTCTTCCATTCTCTTCTATCAGCCGTCATCTCAACACTCACTCCTCTCTCTCTCATATCGTCATTCACACACTCCATCCATGTCTTCTTCGGTCGACCTCTTCCCCCTCTACCTTGCACTACCATTTCCATACATCTCCACATCTTCATCTGTGCACTTTCACAAATATTATATAATATATAATGCAGGAACACATCAACTTGCGGTAGTGACTTTTTGGCGGGAACGCGAGCAGTGAAGTTGTGCGATTTGTTTTATTTTGCCTTTTTAGTGTTTCTTCAGGTTTAAATGTGTAATAACGGTGGTTTATTAACTGTTTAATATCTGTGAAAGTGCACAAATGTGGGAAAACGAAACAAAGCCGCTGGGCGTAATTTCTCGGGATTCTCCAAAAAGTCCACTGAAAAAATCTCAGTAAATGACCACCATTTTAGTGAGATTACATTTCATCCCATATCATCTAATCTCATTTCATTTCATTTCACTCCATATTATCATTTTCCATAAAAATAAGATTATATAAATTAAAATAAGACACGACTTAAAGGTCTTAGTAATCTGGTCATAAAATCCCTTAAAAAAAACTTGCGATAGTTAGTGATCAAAACTTTCAGTGATTGCTTATCGTATCGTTATGTATTTTATGCACCACCTACCCTTAAAGCAGTGTTTGGAGTTTTTGTTGTCGTACAGCAGACGAGCTTACGAGCTTACTTAGGCTGATGTGGAGTGGTCACTATCGCTCATGGACTTCAGTAAAGCCGCTGTCTACTACTAAGGACTCTCCTCAGACTTGAAGAAGTAAATGTGGTAAAAATAAAACATGGTAAAAAGATCTCTGAAAACCCACCCTGGATGAATCCAGTTGTTCCAGATAGTATGTGTGAATTCTGCTCCGGTAGCGTGCCTTGTTCTGCTAAAACGATCAGTATGATTAGTTTTTTAATCACATTCTCCGTTCCGTTGCCATTCGGGTAGTAGGTTATTCCGACTCAATTTCGACAACGTTTTCAATACACCTTGCTTATCCTATTTTATCCAACTTCAAAAAAGGAGCAGGTTGTGAATTGGACTGTATTGTTTGTGTTACCTCAGTTTTTTTTAGAAGAACAGATTTTCATGATTTTCTTCTTATTTAAAAGCTTCTACTTCTTCTTTAAAGGTACTTCTCGTGTCGTCCCATTTAAACTTTATCACGTTTTGACCAGTACTTATTGGGTTATTCTTAATAAAGCATATTTAATTGACTTTGGCTACATTGATGATATTCTCATAGTCGATTTTCTTTTTTTGTTTTTGTACTATTGTTAATGTTTTTGTCATTTGCAGCGGAATGTCCACCGGACCAATACGATCCGGGTCCAAATTGCGCCTTCGAGACAATCTGTGCATTACGAAGCGCACACTCAAACAGGAAACACTACTGTGACTGCTGGTGCAAGCCTGGCCTCATAAGGGACTCTATCGCTCACAAATGTGTGAAAGAATGCCCGAAATACGATGAAATTCTGGACTAGTTACATAATTCCGATCTCATTACTGTTCGAGCGTATAGATGATGTAATTTTCTATGTGAAATCTTGAATAAATGCTTTATCGATTTGTTTATTTCATTTCGTTTAGTTCGTTTTTAGTGACGCTAATAATACGAATTGCGAATTTTGTCATAAAAATAATGAAAATCACATTCTATTATAGTATTTATGTATGTATACTCGTATAGACTACGAATGGTAAACCGTCGACGTCGCCCAAAGTACGTCATTACGGATCCTCATCCATTAACGGTGCTTGTAGGCACCACAAGCACCGGTCACCGTCTTTGTCGAACCCGTCGCTTGCGACGAATGGCTCGACGAGCGAATTAACCCATAGACACAGCCCACTTAGTTTCTCGGTCTCGCCGGATCTTCTCAGTGGGTCGCGTTTCCGTTCCGGCGGTAGATCTTGCGAAGCACTGCTCTGGCTAGGGTCAGTGTTAGCAACTCTCCGGTTTGAGCCCCGGGAGCTCACCTACAAACGTTAGGGTGAAGCTGAAATAGCCTCGCAAGGCTATCAGCATAGGTAGGAAACAAAAAATTTATAGACTCTGGCGAATTACACAAACAATGCGAAACATTAAATACAAAAAAAAAGTACAATTGGCGGTCTTTTGGAGGTATTGTAGAAGGTGCAAGACTTCGACATTAAACTAGAAAACCTAAACTTTGAGTGCAGAAGGTGTCCAATATTTGTATTGTTTTTTATAGCTTAGACGGGTATATGGATGAAGCTACGAGCATAACGTATGTGTGTACCTATATGCTGCCACTCACCATGAGCTCATGTCCTCCTGACTCCTGACACTGGAAAGACTTTCCAGCCACCAGTAGTCCTTGCTTCCCTGCATAAACTTGAATGCTATGTATGTGTTCTAGCCAGATCCAGTAGTATTATAAGCGTGCAGACACAATATTTAATTGGATTGGCAATCTTTGTTGTTTTACCTACTATTAAAATGTTTAATAATTAAATAAGTACTTTTTTATTTATTGTGCCGATAGAATAATGAACATAAGGCTTGCATTGGCGGTAAGCGTTGCTAAGAAGAGCAGGGACTTTTTAAACTAGTTTGAAGAAGAGCATAGCGTTATTTTGAGGTTTTATGTTTATTGGTTACGAAAATCCTTATCGAACTTAATGTACTCGAACAGTAAAAGTGCCCACTTCCATATATGACGTCAAACAGTCTCGATATCGAAGCTTATCATTAGTGGTTTGTGTTAAAATTTGGTCCTGTAAAGATAGTGAACATTTTACTTTCATACATATATCCTTTTTTAATCATACGTTTGTTACTGCAACATATTGTTTAGTATTTACACGACTATCTAAAAGAAAACCGGACTCTGTCTCGGTTTTTAATTGTGATATCACAACGGTTGCTTTGTAAGATCCCAATCTGTTCTGTCTAATCTATTATTAATAAAATAATTATGAAGATTTTTCGCATTGGTATTTCTTTGTCTGTCATCTGTCTGCCATCTTATTTTACCCCTTATTATTATCTCGTCTTGTTGCCATGTACATAATATATGTTTGGGTGGAATATCATAATAAATTTAAACTCATCTTTGATGCGCTAGAAGTACTGCTTATCGTCAAGTAGTTCACGAGTTTATCTGCTCATCTTTGTTTAAAAATGAAATTGTACTACATCATAACATTACAATTTATTACTAAATTAATTAAATTACTAGAAGACTACGACTATGAAGAAGAATTTCTTGCTTTAAGGTTCAAATTGTCAAAAGGAAAAGACGGAACCCTCATAGGACCAATGACGTGACGATACTCAAGACTGTTTTCTTCAGGAACGGGTAAAGGCATCAAGTTCGAATGTAATTCAGTACTTTAAATTAGATTTAACTAATGATTAGTTGTTTTCACTTGAAATTCTTGAAAACCTTTGCTATCTTAATCGTTGGTATTAAGACAGTTTTAATTACTAACAGTCACTTTGAATAGCGGCCTGTTCTTATGTATGGCAGCGAAACACGGGCGGCAACCAAAAGGAACGTGCATATCGTCCAAGTTGCTGAAATGAAGATGCTGAGCTGGATGTGCGGCGTGGACTAGGCTCGATAAAATCCGCAACGAGTACGTGCGTGGAAGTCTAGGTGTACGGGACATCGCCGACAAGATGCAGGAGAGTAGGCTGAGATGGTATGGTCACGTGAAAAGGAGGCCGCCTGACTACGTCGGGAATTTGGCGCTACTGCTCGACCTCCCCGGTCGGAGACCTAGAGGTAGACCCAAGACAAGGTGGAGGAACGTAGTGCTGAAGGACAAGAGAGAATGCAATGTTTCTGACGAGGATGTCGAAGACAGAGCGAAGTGGAGGAGTAAAGTCAGGAAAGCTGACCCCACCACCATGTGGGATAAATAGCTGGGAAGAGAGAGAGAGAGAGAGAGAGAGAGTCATTTTGAATAGCAGCGGAAAATTTGTTCTTTATTTATTTAAAAAATCTTCAAATACTTACGTCTACGACGAAAAGAAGACATATTCTCTAGATTCTTAGTTAACGCAAACAAAAGATAAAGTCGTATTTTGTGACTCAGATAAATCGATAGAGCAGTTCCCTTTAGCTTAGAATTTGGCAATAAAAGAAAAAAAAAGTAGAAAAAAGGGAAAAATCTGAAGACAATATATTTGCATTTTTGATATAGAATACATTTTATAACTTGCAAACTTACCTTTGTAAAACATTGGCCGTTAGATATCGTAGAAAATCTAAGTTAGACCAAGCACTTCATTCGCAAAGTTTAGTTTGCCTTTCAAATATGTAAAAGGAAAAAGCCTTTGGTTGGACGTTTAAGATTGTAGTAATTCTTATTTTTAGTGGAGAATAAATAATCTATGTATATATAAAAATGAATTGCTGTTCGTTAGTCTCGCTAAAACTCGAGAACGGCCGGACCGATTTGGCTAATTTTGGTCTTGAATTATTTGTGGAAGTCCAGAGAAGGTTTAAAAGGTAGATAAATGACTGAAAATGCTCGGAATTAAATAAAAATAACAATTTTGTTTTTCCTTTGATGTGTCACCCGTCGGACGGATTCCTTTTGTTTGTTTTAAGTTTATTTCATACAAAAGTTTAGGTCTCTTATTTATCGATTGAGGCACAACGAAGTCTGCCGGGTCAGCTAGTATCAAATAAAAATCGCATCTTCTCAGCTGTTAAAGTTGTAATGGTATTGCTAATTGTTTTGTATTTAGTTTCCATTGTTACAATTCCCCTGAAATCTAAATTATTTTGCTCCTATTTGTTCAATTATATAGACAAAGGTAAAGCACAAACTATACAGCCTAATGATGTAATAACATTAAAAATTATTAAAGTTTTTATTTTTGTTTGAGCTCACATGTATGTTTTATTATAATACATGAATAACATTCATTTTAAAGGGTTGGGTAGCCATGTACGACGAGCCATAACTTGTACCCAGAATCTTCGGGACGCGAGCTTCACTCATACAAAGGTATTTGGTTTGTCAACGCAAATTTATATTCCTGACACATTCGGCCGGATATAAATTCAATATAAACTATACTGTCGTGTAAAAAAATTATTTTAAATTGCATAATTGTGAAAACGAATGAAAAACCACGCTCCAGTGTGACTGTAGAGAGAAAGAGAGAGTTAATATACTTTATTGCTTAACAGAATACAGTTTACATTGAAAAACAGTCGCCTGGCAAATATATTTGTACAATAGGCGGTCTTATTGCTAAAAGCAATTTCTTTCAGTCAACCGTTTATCTACAGACATTCTGAAAAAAATATATCAGGTATGTTGCGGTGTAGCTCTCGATGGGTTTTCCAAAAAATATATTCGTATCAACTTTGTCCTAGTAATTAAATAAATCAGTGGAACTGGTCGATTCGTTCTCAAGTGATGCTCCGACATGCACGTATGTGGTAAGAATTTAAACATAGATAAATAAATACTTGTACATTTTTTCATGTATCTTTATCTAATTGTATTATAAAAACTGAGACCTTACAACTCATATCTCAAGGTGGCATTTACGTTGTATATGTCTATGGGCTCCGGTAACCACATAACACCAGGTGGGCAGTGAGCAAAAAAAACATTTTCAACATGACAACTGAATGATGCTGATGTACCAATGCATACACTATACGTATGTACGACAAACGCCATTTTTCATTATTGTTTGTTCTGAATCCATTAAAAAGTCAATAAACTCGTACTAATCAAAATTGATGAGACGATGTTCCTTTAAAATTGTTGAATATAAGGGTCGAATATGAAATAAAAATATTCTCGGAATTTATTTAACTCTGTTATTCTATTGTTTTAAATATGTTTGCGCTTTCACTAACATAAGATAATTGAAAAATAGTGTGATAACAATATGATTGCAAACATTATTGCATAATAGTTTTATTGTGCTTGCTATATTTATGTGCTTCTCATTACTATATTTTTTATTATATTCCTTTGTCATATCACTCTTATCAGAGCGGTCGTGGTCGTCATTTAGTATAATTGCTGTGGGCAGATGTTATGCGCCTCACGAGCATTATACATAATGATGAAGGTTTGTTTGTACATTTCTGTACGGAGCATGTGTCATATTTTCTTAGTAATTTATATAGGGCCAAAGAGCGAAACATGTTATGATGTATACGCATTTTGTCGCATATTGGGATGTCCGATATACATATGTTTACCAGTGGACAAAATGGGCCGACGTTACAGATAAATTTAAAATAAAGGGTATGTATATGTGAAATATGCTCACTAATCACTACTCATTTCATTAAGCGAATTATATCTGGGGGTATAAAATAAGTGTCGATCTCGAAGCATGCATTTCATACACATGTTTCTTTTGGAATTTTCTGGAAACTGTGTCTGGTTTCACGTAAACACACGAAAATGAGGGGGAGCCTCGCGTAATACGTTGAGCGCCCTGTTGGGAATCACGAAAATTCGCTGGTAATCACTATAAAAGTAACTAAATGTTGGGCCCAATCTGTTTCAAGATCAAAACGTACAATTTCGCGCCACGTTTTTGTATCTTGAGGAACTTTTCCTTACACAAACCACATTAGATGCTCAAGTAAAAGGAACTAAGTGTCAAACTTGTTTCATACTAACTGAAGAATTTCCAAGTAATTAGTTTTCTTTACAATAAATCACGAATCAATCGACGAGAAATTAACTGTTTAGTCTATCTATCTAGCTTGGGACTGGAATATGAAGATAGGCTGAAACGCAGACCAGGACGTAGGCGAGGTAGGAGGCTACGAGGTAGGTAGGGAAGTTTTTTTTTCCTTCCTAAACTGTTGGCCTTGAGAGTCCATTAATTTACTCGTCGAGTCCTTCGTCGCAGGCGTCGGGTTTGACGAGAACGTTGACCGGTGCTTGGGGGTACCTAAAAGCACCGTTAGTGGTTCGGGAGGAAGCAGAAGTTTGATATGGCTGGCATTTAGGTATGTCGCGCTCGGACACGATAATCGATAGCGAAAGTGTGCAACCTAGTGAATGTGTGCCGCAACTACTCGTCAAACATCGGCTCACTTCGGGTGTTGTGCTTCGGCAGAGTCGAAGTGTCATCGCTCGGGTTAAATCGAAAAAGATCGTTGCCTGACTTAAGAAGAGTGAAGACTGACTCGGAACTGTCATCGATTCCTGATGCGCAGTATCTTTGCACAATTACCTATTTTGCGATATCTATACTAATATATAAAACTACAGTAATTTTTACGAATGTTCCGTTATAACTACTGAACCATGCATCCGATCCATGTAGATGTCCGATAGTATCCATGTAGAAAATACATGTACTTAACGAATACGCTAATATTTATATGAGTGTTATGCCCGTATCTTTAGACGTTTCGTAAAATAGTCCTCCACTCTTAACTCATCCGATGATGCTCGAGAATTCCCTCCAAACTTACTCGAGTTTGGTATTTTTAGTCGACCATTACAATATTGCTCAACTGTCCTCGAGTGAGGTAATTTTTTTTTTTTTTTTTTTTTTTTTTTTTTTCTTTATCTTGCAATCAGTCAGCTAGACTATGAGCAGATGTGTTGAGAGCTGTTAGACGGTCAGAGCAAAATCTCCATCGAGACTGCTCCACTCTGTCAACCGTGTCTATCAAGACTTAGGATTTGTCGCCTTTTAAGCCTATTTATTAGGTCCGGTGTGGTTAGTTGCGTGGCAAGCTTATTAGGATGCATTTCTAGCCTTTTTCTGTATTTCATACTCCAGGTCTTGATTTCCTGTTTAACAGTCCTGATTTTGAGGTGTTCATGAATCTCCGATGTTTTTATAAACCACGGACAGTTCGATATTTGTTTCAGGATGTAATTTTGAACCCTCTGTATGATATTTATGTTAGAGTCACACGCCGAACCCCATAGTTGAATCCCGTATGTCCAAATTGGTTTCAAGAGCATTTCGTAGATGAGTAGCTTATTATCTACTGACAGCTTGGAATTTCTGCCAAGCAGCCAGTAGAGTCCTCTGTATTTCAGGTTGATTTCTTCTCTCTTCTTCTGTATGTGTTGTTTCCATACGAGTCTCCTATCAAGGTGTATTCCCAAGTATTTTACGCAGTGTTCTTGCGGAAGTTGTTGATTGCACAGAGTTACTGGCGGACAGTCTCCTCTACGGAGGGTGAAGGTTACATGAACGGATTTTGTCACACTAGTTTTTATTCTCCACTTTGAAAGCCAAGTTTCAATTTCTTGCAATCCAGTCTGTAGGAAGTCTGAAGCTTCGTTTGGGCAATTGCTACATGCCAGTACAGCGGTATCGTCTGCGAATGTTGCTAATGTAACATGTTCGCTTTGTGGTAAATCACATGTGTAAATGGTATACAAGACAGGACCCAGGACAGACCCCTGCGGTACACCAGCTTTGATTGAGTGAAATGGCGATGTACACTCTTCTTCTCTTATTTGAAATATTCTTTCTGTTAGATAAGATTTTATGATGGGGAAGAATGTACAGGGTAGAAGAGTTTTTACTTTATACAAGAGACCTTTGTGCCATACTCTATCAAACGCTTGCTGCACGTCTAGGAAGGCAGAGGAGCAGTACTCCTTTCTCTCTAGTGCCTTCCTTATCACAGAGCAGATTCTATGGACTTGTTCCACAGTGCCATGCTGCTGGCGAAAGCCAAACTGGTGGTCCGGGATTATGGCTCTTTGATGAATCTCCTCCAATAATCTGTGCAGCAGGACTGACTCAAAAAGTTTTGACGTTACGGTTAGTAGACTAATCGGCCTGTATGAGCTAAGTTCGTTCACTGGCTTCCCTACTTTAGGTATCATAATTACTTGTGAAACTCTCCACAGTGATGGAAAGTGTCCAGTTCTTAGTATGCCATTAAATAAGATGGTTAGAAAAACTATGGCTTTTTTGGGAAGTTCCTTCAAGACTTTTTTGTCTATTAAATCAAACCCGGGGGCTTTTTTGTCCTCCAATTTTGAGATTGTTGCCACGACTTCTTTCGGAGTTGTAGGCCTAATCGGCAAATCGAGCTGGAAGTCTTGACTTAGGGCCGAATCTATGAAGGAATCATCAGTGTTTGGGTCAGCATCATTAGCCGTGAATACTTTTGCTAAGTGAACAGCAAAGGCGTCAGCTTTTTCTTGTCTTGTTCTTGCCCAAGTGTTATTCTGCAACCGTAACGGCGGTTTGGGATCCATAGGCCTATTATAGTTCCTACAAGCTCGCCATAGAGAGTAGTTAGTAGCACTTGTTGCAGTTAAGGAATCTAGATAACATTCCATAGTTTTGTCCCTTGCATTTTTTATGGCAAGTTTAAGATCCTTGACTGCTTTGTTAAGAGCTCTTTTATCTACTGAGAGCCTGCTAGTATGCCATACTCTTCGCAGTTTTCTTTTATTCAGAATCAGTTCTTTTATTTCAAACGATATCTTATTTTGCCGTGGCCTGGGATTCAAGTGCTCCGGAGAGGTTTTCCAGCAGGCAGCTTGAACTGTTGTGGTGAAATGCTTTGTGGCTTCTTCGATATCCTCTTCTGTTTTAAGTGCTATTTTTAGGCTTAGCTCCGTATCAACTATTTCCCGGAAGCTATCCCAGTCTGTGTATTTGTTGTACAATGTTTGCCGAACTTCTTTCTTAAGAATAGTGGTGCTCACTGTCAATATTACAGGAATATGGTTAGATGAGCTATCGAGGCATGACTCAACATTGAAGAACAGTCGAGACAGTCCTGTTGTGATGAAAAAGTCTAGAACGTCTGGCAGTCTGTTCTGGTCTGTGGGCCAGTGTGTTGGTTCTGGAGTTGACACAGTAGTCAAGAACTGTTTATCTACACTTTTCTTCAGCTCCCTTCCACGTGTAGTTATTAATCTAGAGCCCCAGTGCGAATGCTTCGCATTCCAGTCACCCCCAGCAATAAATCTGTATCCTAAGCTTAAAAAGTAGTCAGAAAACTGTGCTTCACTTATTTTATGTTTCGGGGGACAATAAATTGATGATATATTAAAGTCTCCATTTCTGTCACTGACTGCTACTGTGGTAGCCTGGATATGTTCGGTACAGTAGTTTGGTAGCACATGGTGTCTAACAGTGGCTTTGATTATCACTGCTGTCCCGCCGTGGGCTGTACCGTCTGGGTGATTTGTGGAATAGATCTTATATCCTTTAATTCTTATCGAGCTGCTGGTCGTCATATGTGTCTCTGAAATTAGGAGAATGTCTAGACTATGTAGACAGATCAGAATTTCCACTTCATCGATGTTGGGTGCCAAGCCATTGATGTTCCATGTAGCTATTTTTAGTGCAGTCATTTTGTTAACTTAGAGACTAGTACTGTAATGAGTTCAAGTAATGTACTCATTTGCTGTAATACAGTATCAATCTTTTGGGATTGTTTTATAAACATTTGTTCTATGACTTTATAAGAGTCTGGTTGATGGATTGTATTGTTTTGATGTACCTGAGATCTGACCGTATCGGCATACGATTTGTGCTCATGTGCTTTCCTCTGCTCCTGCAGCGGTTCAATTTCCTCTTTATTCTGATTTGCAGATGTTTTATAATCAGTTTCTTCCTTATTTTTTTGAGGTTTATACTCAAATTGCTTATGTTTACGTGGTAAGTGTTGCGAGGTTTTCCTTGATAGGATTTCCTTGTATACCTCACAGCCTTTATAATTTGCTGGGTGGGGTCCTAAACACAATGCACATAAAGCAGGTGTATTGCGATCCACTTTTGTGCATTCCGAAGTTTTATGCGGTCCAGCACACTTGACACAGCGATATGGTTTCATACAATAGTTTTTGGTATGACCATATTGCTGACATCTTTGACATTGCACTACACTGGATCTTTTTCTGGGTTCTTCAATAGTAACAGCTTGATGATATATAAATCTAATATCCCTAGAAGCTCTATTATTAGGACCCTGAAGCAAATTTACAAAAAAGGTAGAAGTGGGTTTTTTGTCGGGACCAAATTTGGCATTAATAATCTCACCTACTACTGTGTTGCCACTCTCTTCAATAGCCTCTTTGATAGCAGTAGTAGGAGTAGTGTGGTGGAGATTTCTTATAACGATCCTGTAGGATTTTTGGTCTTTTCTGTTAAAGGTGTGTCCTATTAGTCCATGTTCTCGTATAACAGTTATTACCTTCTTGTATATCTCCAGGTCCACTGATAAAACTTTAAGTTGGTTTCTGCTAATAATCTTAAAAGAGAAATTAGATCTATCTGTTGCGGTTTCTAGGAGTTCAGTGAGCTTATGAACATCCTCAATTCCGTACAAGATTATAGGTGGAGGTTTATTAGTTTTCTTGTCTTTTGCATCTCTCGCCCTATATTCCGGCTGATCTATCGGAAGTCCGCTAAAGCTGTTTGTTGTTTTTATTAATTCGGGAGAAGGTGTGGAGGATAATTTTCTTTTTTTTGGATGGCGTAGCATGGGAACTCTTTGCCAGTCTGGTGGTTTTGATATTTGGGAGCACTGGGTGACTGTTTCTAAATCTGATTGCTGCATTTCAGCATCCAGCTGAGAGGAGCTTTCTTTGGTTTGGGTGTTTGGTATGTTGCTCATAGACATACTCTTGGCCCTGGTAAATAAACCTGGGTGAAGGGCCTGCTGCACTAGTTTCTTCTTGTTTCCAGTAGCATTAACGAACACTGAAGCCTGGTCACCTACTTCAGTGAGGTCTTCGGTAGCAAATTTCTCACTCTCCGGCCCGGGTACCGGGGAGCGCCGGGGGTCAGCCGGATGGCACGACATAACACATTCCATATTTTTCGACATTTCATTTAAAAAGGGGGTTGGGATAATTTTTTTTATAGTACTTTCCCAAGGCACCATAACCACTTTTTCAGAAAGTCACTTACTGCACACTTCTCGGCTTGTGGTAGCCGTTGACAGGTTACTTAACCGCCGCCTGTGGTTCGGCGTTGTTAGGTAATAAGGTAATAATGAGGTAATAATGATGAAAATTTGATCAAGCTAGCATCAAACCCATAGAGTTCTGTAGTCTATGGTCATTGCTTAATGTCAAAGTCAAGCTGCCGTTGTCTGTTTGACACTAGATGAACTTGTTTGATGTTTTTGTTGCTGAGTTATTCGTAAATATGTGTGTGCGGTAAATCTGAAAGTGTATTATTTATTTTCTAACCTATTATTATTTTAGATTTCGGATCCGGCTTTGTATTTTTATTCGCCGCTTTTGTGTGATTTTGGTTGCATCGTGTTGTTGAAGTGCTTTTCCACAACCACCAGTTTATTATTATTTAAATAAAACTTATAATCGCATTGACTTTATTTATCAGGTAGTAAGCAAAATATGACTCTTATGTAGGTAAATAAAATAAAGAGTTTCAAATGTCTAACCTCGAACTATTTACTTTATTAATAAATATTATCAAACTTAAATTATCAAAATATGCGCGAATCATGCACAGATCCAGGCCATTGCACAACAATATCATATATTTCCATTTGCGGTCCACATACTATTTGGACATCGATAGAAAACCAGCCTTGAGGAACGTTCAAGGTACGTCGCGACGTACCTTGACTTGACAGTTCGGTCACTTCACTCCGGTTAGGAAATTTTTCCAAGGACGTTTGAGTGGAGTTTATTTTTACGACTAATCATACCAAAACGCGTGTTGGAGGTTGAGTCGAGTCGAGTTAAGCTCGTGTAAACGACTAAAGATACGGGTGTTAGACTCCCTACACCAGTTGCGGGGCCGTTAATGATGAGAATATTTGTGGGGGTGAGAAATAATAATGTTAATTTTAAATGCCCAGCGAAGCGGACGGGTACAGCTAGTATATATGTATATAACCCTTACCTTTTTGTTGCCTCCGTAGAAAAACGACTACGGGTGGCGGCAAACACGAAGTATCAATTGGCTCCAGTAATAATTTAACATAAGTTCGCCAATAGTCTCGTCCCCTTCGATTTGGTGATACTAAATAAACCTCGAAGGTACTCTACAGAACGCGTTTACAGGGAAAGTCAAGTTCTCAACGTGCGTCAGTTATTTATTCATTTTAAAAATATTTTTATTGATACATAGAGCGGTGCTCTCTTCTGCAATGTACGGTTTACAAATTACCTGTCACTTTGACAGCTACAAAATTACCATATATCCAAAAACATCTATTTCAAGATGTTGCTAAGATCTATATTTATAACGCGGTTATTAGACATTGTAATGAAAACCTAAAACACAAAACGGTTAGGCAAGCTAAAGCACTAGTGAAAAAATGGTTGTTTACATTGAACTATATGGGCACAGAGAACTTAATTAAAAGCAAGAAATAGCAGTAGATTTATTAGTTTTGTATCTTTTTTTTATTTTTTCTTATTAATTTATTTTATAATTGTTTATGTCTACGCTCCCCACATATGTGTAATTATTTGATGTGTTATTTTTATTACTCAAATTTTTTTATTATATTATGTTGAATCTTGTAACACATGTTTTTGAGCGTAATAATTATTAATAATAGTGAATTCGTTTTGAGGTCAATTATATACATAGTAAATCGCATTTTGGTCCTCACGATATAGGCTATGCCTAGTGTGAGGATCATTGGTTAATTTTATATTGTTGATGCCATCTGCGTAATCTCTCAGTTTGTTAAATATGTAAATAGTATTCTAGGTCATGATTTAAGAGTTTATTTAGTAAATAAAGAAATTATTATTATTATTATTTACTTAATACTTTCATATTTTATTACAGGTTATTTTTTAAATCCACAAAGGTACTTTCAGTACTTTGTCGTCGATGAAATCGAGAAAGTAAAATAAATATACTTTACCTTAGCCAAATTGCCCTAATCAATTTCGACAGGGACACCAACCACGCTATTTCGAAATTAACAATACGACTTACGACCTTACGTTATGTTGATAACATCAATTTTCATCGCCTGTGCATACAGTATTAATCTTTTTACTAGAAAATGTAAAAGAAGTTTCCACGGTGTATATCATACCGCTATATTAAGCCAAGTCTTGACAAACCGTTTGACCGGTGAAATGTTTGATAAATTTGCGAGATTATGATTTTTATATACGAAGAAATAATTTGAGTCTGCTAATATACCTCGAATCTAGGCTTTATTTCTTTTATGGCTGACTGAAAGAGCTCTCGGTAATTCAATATACCGTTCTTTATAAAACGAATATTCTACCTACAGTTAAAAACAAATCGCAAATTTCTCTTTTCAAATACAATTGAAGAATCAGGAGCGGGTTTAGTTTCTTTGTGTGTCTAATGGTCCGACGAAAGGGCTTTCTATGAATCAGCGTTTCTCTTGCGGGTGTACCTACTGTAAAAAGTTACAGAATTTCGTCAATTTGCTTTTAACCAACCAAACCAAACAAAAGTTTCGGGCTGCCTTTCTACATTCCCGCATTTGAATCGCGGTTAGGCCGTCATTTACGTGGTCGGATATAAGGCCTTTGACAGTTTGTACTACATTGTTACCACCCTTTAGAAACCTTGAACTTCTGCTCCTTTATAATTACACAAATAACCTTCATTAGGCTGTTCTCAGACTCAAATGACACTAAAATGCCAAACAAACAGTATAGTTTTATAATATAACTAGCCGTACTCGCCCGCTTCGCTGGGCATTTAAAATTAACATTATTATTTATTGTCATTATTATTAGGGAGTCCAACACTCATTAATTAAAATATTTAGCCTATCCATTAAGTACATGTATTTTCTATATGAATACCAAGTTTCAAGTCAAAGGATGCATGGTTCAGTAGTTATTATGGAACATCCGTAAAAACCACTGTAGATTTATATATTAGTATAGATTGGGTTTTTTTTTCCTTAACGAACTTGTACCTATATATTATGTGTCATGATTGAATAATCGTGAACTGTTCGGGCACCAAGAACGTGACCTGATTGGAAGTTACTAAACTGGTATAAAATTTTAGTGATTTAATATTTCGTTAAGCCGAAATGTACAACCAATGTGGCGGTGGTCGTAATTCGAGTTCGGGCGAGACTGTAAATCTCGTGGGTCAGCAGATTTCACATTATGTTACATTGCGTGCCGTGCATAAAATATAGGTTAATGTAATTTTTTCGATGCGATGTCAATTGTTTTCTGTCGGGAATTATTAGTTATACTACTAATCTTAATTTTCGAGCATGGTTTTTGTTTATTTTATGACGACTAAAATTGTGACTAGGAAAAAGCGATTACTTCGAATTGAAAATATACTTCATAATTTATTATAATTAGGTATATTACTTTTTAGTTTTTTGAATAGTGTTAATAATGAGAAAATAAATATAATATAATAATTTGGTGTTATACAATAGCATGAATGAAATTTGGCTACATTTATCGTCTCTTTAAATAAACTAGAGGTCCCGCAGTAGTCAAAATTCGACTATAATTAATTGGAATTGTAAGTTTGTACACTGAAATCAAATCATTCGAGTTCCGATCGCAACGCTGTTTTTTTTTTTTTTTTTTTTTTTTTTTTTTTCCTACCTAAGCTGAGAGCCTTGAGAGGCTATGTCAGCGTAACCCTAACTTTTGTAGGTGAGCTCACGGGGCTCTAACCTGATGACGTTGCTAACACGAACCCTAGCAAGAGTCGTGCTTCGCAGAATCTACCACCGGATCGGAAACGCGACCCACTGAGAAGATCCGGCGAGAAACTCAGTGGGCTGTGTCTGAGAGTTAATTTACTCGTCGAGCCCTTCGTCGCAAGCGACGGGTTCGACGAGAACGGTGACCGGTGCTTGAAGTACCTAGAAGCACCGTTAGTGGATCGGGCGGATCCGAGATGACGTGTTTTGGGCGACGTCGACTGCTTTCCATTCTGTCCGCAGGATCGGGAATGTAGTTACCGGCGGCCACGATGAGAGGGTTCTCGTGTCGTGCCGCTTTATCGAAGTGGCGCATGGACGCCGACTGCAGATACTTACTGATGGACTCTAAGTCCAGGTCGTCATGGAGGTCGACGTTCCTGACGAACCACGGGGCTCCGACGGCTATCCTGCAAAAACGGGATTGAATAATTTGGAATGATTTCAAGTGTATGCGGGCCGCGTGAGCGAACACTACACTTGCATAGGTCATGACGGGGCGTATGCAAGTTTTGTAGAGTGTCACCTTATTTCTAAGGGACATTTTACTTCGCCTACATATCATCGGGTAGAGACGTCCTAGAATGAAGGCGGCACGATCGCGTACCGTCTTGATGTGGGGGCGGAATGTCATCCTACTGTCGAGGGTGACGCCTAAATATTTGACCTTCGGGGCCCACGGTATGGGCTGGTCGAACATCGTGATCGGGCGAACGGCGGGGGCGGGGGTATTGACGCGCCTAGTCGGGAGGGGGATGCTCAGCGTGGTGTTCGGAGGGCGACCCCTTTTGAAGAGCACCGCTGTGCTTTTCGTGGGGTTAATGTCGATGCGCCACTTCCGGAACCACTGTCCCATGGTGGTAGCTGCGGTCTGAAGTCGTCGATGAAGCAACACCTTCTTCCTACACGAGTAGTAGATGGCGGTGTCATCGGCGAAGAGCGCCAGATGGGTCTCCGGAGACCGGGGTATATCGTTGATATACAAACTGAATAGTAACGGGGAGAGGGCGGAGCCTTGCGGGACTCCGGCTGTGACGCGACGGGGCCGGGAACGCGTTCCCTCAACTCGATATCGGAACGAACGGTTCGACAAGTAGTCTCGTATGATGAGCACGAGTCTGTCTGGCACTCCCATGTTATACAGTTTGAATATCAAACCGTTGTGCCAGACTTTGTCGAACGCCTTCGCTATATCGAAGAAGAGGGCTCCTGTCGGAATGGGTTTCCGCCTGTTCAGCCCTAGTAAGATGTGCTCCGTGAGGCGGTGCACTTGATGGACGCACGAGTGTCTGGCGCGGAATCCAAACTGCTCGTCTATAAGAATTTTATTCGCGGATACGAAATCCCAGAGGCGTTTACGAAGGAGCCGTTCGTATAATTTGCCTATCGCCGGGAGGAGACTGATGGGGCGGTAACTCGCGGTTTCGTTATTCGGTTTGCCCGGCTTGTGTATGCCGATAACGTCCGCTTCTTTCCACGCCGCGGGAAAGATGCAGTTCGTCATAGCAGCATTTAATATCGTGGCCAACATCGTTATCAGTTGGGCTGGTAACAGTTTTAGCGCGCGGTTGCGGATGCCGTCGGAGCCGGGAGCTTTCCGTGGTTGTAGGCTATCGATCGCCTCCTTAACCTCGGAAGTGGTAATGGGGGGTAGCGCGTCCGAGGGCGGCAGGGAAGCTCTGCGCTCGACCTCCCTGTCGACGAACTCGGTGTGTTCGGGATCCGCGTGTTGAGTGCTGGTGGTGCACTGTTCTTGCAGTGCATCGGCCAGCAACTCTGCCTTGTCATCGTCATCGTAAGCCGGTGGTTGGCCTGAGGGGCGTACGAGAGGCGGCATAGTGACGATAGTTTCGGACTTGAGGGTCCTAGCTAGTCGCCAGTATGCTTGGTGAGTGGGCGCGAGTTCTTCTAAATAACTATCCCAGTTTTCGTTTCGGGCGTCGCTTAAGCGGGATTTGACCTCCCGCTGTAAGCGACGCATCCGAGTCCGGTTTGAATCCGTGGGATATCGATCGTAGGCCCGGATTGCCGCGTTTCTGATTCTAACGAGGTCCCTAAGATCGGGGGAAAGTCTGATGCGGTGGAAGCAGTCCTCCACATCGACTTGTTTCGAGGATCTTATGATCGCCGTCGAGACGTGATCAGTGAAGATGTTTATGGATTCGACGGTATCCTCGGGGGATGGAGTTGAATCCGGGCCGCAAGGGAGGATTGGTGGAGCGGTGTCAGCTAAGCACGTGCCCAGCTTCTTCCAATCCACCATGGTCCTCGTATCTGGTTCGCGGTTGAGTGGGCGACCGAGCTGCATGACTACAGGTCGGTGGTCTGAGTCGAGTTCTGACATTGCCTCGATGGAGCGTAAGCGCAGAGTTACGTTCCTCAGCAGTGCCAGATCTATTGTGCTCGGACGACGCGCGGCGTTGTACGGATAGCACGTGGGGGTCGGGGGGTTGAATATTTCGAATGTGAGGTCGTCTATGAACGCGTCGAGACGCCTACCGTTCACATTCGTGCGATGGCAGTTCCACCTAGTGTGGTGGCAATTTAAATCGCCTGCCAGGATGACCGCGTCCCCCATACCGAGCAGTGTCTCGAGGTCACTGCTCAGGAGGGGTTTGTCAGGGGGGAGATAGACGGATGCGATGACGATCGGCTGGTGTCCCGTCAGCGCGATGCGGCACACTGACGCCTCGATATGTAAGAGCGAGGGAGTATCGAGAGGGACGCAGTGCAGGGCCCTCCTATAGTAAATGACAGTCCCGCCCTTGCGGGTGGAGAGTCTGTCATTCCTAACCATGACGTAATTCGCGACTTTGGGGTCGCGACGCGAGGGCTTTAGGAAGGTCTCCTGCACCAGAAGGATGTCGATGAGATTGTCACGGAGAAACTCATATACTTGGTCGCGCTGACGCGCGAGTCCGTTAGCATTATAAAATGCTAACTTTAAGGAACGCGGTTTTACCCTACCGTTGTTGGCCATTGATTACCGGTAATCAAGCCAGCGTACGCTGGACGGACTCGATGACGTCCATATGGTCGAACGTCGCGTATAGGCGGTCATCGGCCGTGACCGCCCTGCGCATGGCGTCGGCGAACGAGCGCATGCGATCTATATTTATCGCGGCGATATAATCCCGCACGATTGAAAAATCGTTTACGGCAGGCCGCGCGGGGCCGGGGCGAGGCGCGGGACCGGGCGCGAGGGCGGGGCGCGGCGCGAGCAGGGGCTGGGGTGCCGGTGGTTTCCCTGCCAACGTGAGCGGCAGCGGTTTTGCCCACGCGGAGACGGTGGGCACCGGTGCCGGCACGAAGGCAGGTTTCGGCGCGCGGGGCGCCGAAGTCTTTGGGCCGACGGTTTTCAGTGGCGCGTTGGCCAGACGCTTCCGCGGGGCCTTGGGGCATCCGCGGTAGTTGGCCGTGTGACCCTGCTTTTGGCAGAGCACACAGCTCGGCGGTTCGGTCGCGGTCTCCTTGACCCGCGAGCAGTCGGCTGTCGCGTGGTCACCGAGGCACTTTACGCACCGCGGACGCGCGTGGCAATTGCGCGCGGAGTGGCCATAAAGTTGGCACCTATGGCACTGCCCGGGAGTGCCTTTTTTGTGTGGGGCCTCGACGGTGACCCCTGATAAACCGCAAACGGTGCGGAGACTTGAGGCGATCCGTTTGCCTTCCGGAGTAGGTTCTAGCGCGACGAGAACCATGTTATACGGGAACTTGTCCCGACCGCTGTGCATACGGTGCACACTTACTATCGGGTACGCCTGCCCGATTAGGTTTTCCTTAATTAGCTCGACGTCGAGCTCCTTTGGTACTCCGCGTATTACTACGCGGAGCTCGCGGTCCTCCTGGAGTGCATAGGTGTGGTAACCTATGCTCTCTTTTCGGAGGTAAGATGTGAGGGCCCTATGGTCGCCCGGCGTTGCGACCTTAATTTGAATCCCGTGCGCGAGATTACGCGCTTGGGAGTAATTTATTTTATTGGCCGTAAGGGCCTGGGATACCCGGTTCCACGCTGATTTTTCCCGTAGGATTACGGGCGGGGGCGCGGTAATTTTATTGACGGGCGCGGGTTTCGGCGACGGGGTTGCGCGGCGAGGGGAGTCGGGTGAGACCACGACTTTAGGTCGCGACGCGTTCGCGGCCTTGGGCTGTTTTGGCGCTGTGGACGGTTCCACGGCACGGGCGCGTTTTTTGCCGCGCGTGACGGTTTTGAACCCATCGGAGGTTCCGGGCTGCGGGCTCGTCGCGGACTCGAAGTCCATCTCCGATCCGGTATCGGAGTCTGAACCGGAGTTGGCGATTGACGACGCGACGGACGAGATCGGTGTAAACGTCGCGGGTGCGTTAGGCGCCTCGCTGGCGCTAGGCGCTTCATGAGTCGCTACGTGAATACGTGCGCTCGAAATGGATTTGGGGGCGGGGCATGTTTGTGCGGCTCTGAACGACGCGGCGAGGGACGCGGGCGGGGGGGAACTTGCGCGGGCGGCCCTGTAGGCCGCGAATTCGGCCGTGAGGTTAGATAGGACCGGGTACTTCTCGGCAAGTAACCCGAGAAACCCTAATAACTCTTCTTCCATGGTTTCTTTTGCCCGGGGGGGGCGTCCCCGGGACTTAAGGCACACTCGCCGAAAGGCGAGTCCCCTGAGTAGGAGTTCACCCCCTGCGCTTTACCAGCAGCAAGGGGGGGGAGTGCCTTTGCCGTGAAATCGGCAGTCGGCTGGGGATTGGGGTGGAGAGTTTGGAGGGTGGGGCCCCACTGGGTTGTGAGTGCCACAACAAGCGGTGATCGCAGTGGGGGTTCAGTCTTTAAAAAGACTGTTTTGCACGCCGATAAGATAAATAAATTTAATAGATGAAATGAGTGAATGAAAAATGAGTTGTCGTTTTCGATAGCAAAACTAACGAACTCGAATTACGTTTTACTGACTCAAGGTCGCGATGCCAGCGACAGAGCGTCCGGAATGCCAAACAAAGTCGCGATCAAAGCGACAACGACGATGTCTTGCAACCCAAACACACAATCGCGACAGCAGCGACAATTTTTCAGGAAAACGCGTCCGGGCTCAACAGCGTTGCGATCGGAACTGCCATGGCTGCGCAACGCTGTTGAGCCCGGACGCGTTTTCCTGAAAAATTGTCGCTGCTGTCGCGATTGTGTGTTTGGTTTGCACGACATCGTCGTTGTCGCTTTGATCGCGACTTTGTTTTGCATTCCGGACGCTCTGTCGCTGGCATCGCGACCTTGAGTCAGTAAAGCATAATTCGAGTTCGTTAGTTTTGCTATCGAAAACGACAACTCATTTATCATTCACTCATTTCATTTATTAAATTTATTTATTTTATTCGGCGTGCAAAACAGTCTTTTTAAAGACTGAACCCCCACTGCGATCACCGCTTGTTGTGGCACTCACAACCCAGTGGGGCCCCACCTTCCCAACTCTCCACCCCAATCCTAGCTGACTGCCGTTCTCACGGCAAAGGCACTCCCCCCCTTGTAGCTGGCACAGCGCAGGGGGTGAACTCCTACTCAGGGGACTCGCCTTTCGGCGAGTTGCTTTAAGTCCCGGGGACGCCCCCCCTGGGCACAACCACCATGGCGGACGACGACCCCGCCATGTTCGTCCTTTTCGTCCGGGAGTTTTGCCCGGACATCATGACTCAATTTAGGGCCCATAAAGCCAAATTAGCAGCACAGTCCCGCGCACCGCTCGCCGCCGCCGCGAATATCCCTGACTCGCCGATGTCGCCCCCACCCCCGCGCCCGCGTCGATAGCGTCCTGCGCGGCATCGAGCTCCGGCTCGATGGAGTTCGAGTCGACCGCCAGCCCCGAACCCGGAACCTCCGATGGGTTCCAAACCGTCACGCGCGGGAAGAAACGCGCCCGCGCCGTGGAACCGTCCGCGGCGCCGAAACAACCCAAGGCCGCGAACGCGTCGCGGCCAAAAGTCGTGGTCTCTCCCGACTCCCCTCGCCGCGCAACCCCGTCGCCGCGACCCCAACCCGCGTCCGTCCGCAAAATTCCCGCGCCGCCGCCGGTCATCCTGCGGGAAAAGTCGTCGTGGAACCGGGTATCCCAGGCCCTTACGGCCAACAAAATTAATTACTCCCAAGCGCGTAATCTCGCGCACGGGATACAAATAAAAGTCGCAACGCCGGGCGACCATAGGGCCCTCACTTCTTACCTCCGAAAGGAGAGCATAGGTTACCACACCTATGCACTCCAGGAGGACCGCGAGCTCCGCGTAGTAATACGCGGAGTACCAAAAGAGCTCGACGTCGAGCTAATCAAGGAAGACCTAATCAGGCAAGCGTACCCGATCGTAAGTGTGCACCGTATGCACAGCGGGCGCGACAAATTCGCGTATAACATGGTTCTCGTCGCGTTGGAACCAACCGCCGAAGGCAAACGAATTGCCTCAAGCCTCCGCACCGTTTGCGGTTTATCAGGGGTCACCGTCGAGGCCCCACACAAAAAAGGCACTCCCGGACAGTGCCATAGGTGCCAACTTTATGGCCACTCCGCGCGCAACTGCCACGCGCGTCCGCGGTGCGTAAAGTGCCTCGGTGACCACGCGACAGCCGACTGTTCGCGGGTCAAAGAGACCGCGACCGAACCGCCGAGCTGTGTGCTCTGCCAGAAGCAGGGCCACACAGCCAACTACCGCGGATGCCCCAAGGCCCCGCGCAAGCGTCTGGCCAACGCGCCATCGAAAACCGTCGGCCCAAAGACTTCGGCACCCCGCGCGCCGAAACCTGCCTTCGTGCCGGCACCGGTGCCCACCGTCTCCGCGTGGGCAAAACCGCTGCCGCTCACGTTGGCAGGAAAACCACCGGCACCCCAGCCCCTGCTCGCGCCGCGCCCCGCCCCCGCGCCCGGTCCCGCGCCTCGCCCCGGCCCCGCGCACTCAAACGACTTTTCGATTATTCGCGACTACATCGCCGCGATAAACATCGATCGCATGCGTTCATTCGCCGACGCCATGCGCAGAGCGGTCACGGCCGAAGACCGCCTATACGCGACGTTTGAATACATAGACGTCATCGAGTCCGTCCAGCGTACGCTGGTTAGATTACCGGTAATCAATGGCCAACAACGGTAGGGAAAAACCACGCTCCTTAAAGTTAGCATTTTATAATGCTAACGGACTCGCGCGTCAGCGCGATCAAGTATATGAGTTTCTCCGCGATAATCTCATCGACATCCTTCTGGTGCAGAAGACCTTCCTAAAGCCCTCGCGTCGCGACCCCAAAGTCGCGAATTACGTCATGGTTAGGAATGACAGACTCTCCACCCGCAAGGGCGGGACTGTCATTTACTATAGGGTAAAACCTGGATAGATGCCGCAGCGGGATAGATGCCTCATGTTCTAAAAACCTAACTTCCCGCACTCATGACAAAAAAATAATTTAATAAGTAGGAACCACAGTCACCCTATATCTTATGTACCATTTGACAATCGCGTGGTGACGAAGTGTTTTCCTCGTGCATGTAATTTTCTCCGCGCGGAATTTCACGAACACGTCAAAGATTTAAAGGTTATTATTTAGCGTCGTATAACTTTATAATTAGTGTAAAATTCCATTATATTTTTTACTACGTGAATATATTGGTTCATTGAATCTGCATCTAGGTGTAAATAAATGCTATTATGTTTATAATTTATTTACAAAAAATTTGGGTATCTATCCTTATCACAAAGGATAGTTGCCCTGATTTTTTGGGGTATAGGTGCCTTTAGGGGCATCTATCCCTCCATACTCTGCCATTTCAGAATATAGCAGAAATATGTCACGAAAACATAAAACACAAACAAATGATTTACAGTTCAAGCAGCGAAGATGAAGACAATCCACTTAACTATAAAATGAAAGGAAATAAACAATAGATTTGCCCCTAAAGAAATCGAAGGGATAAACCTAAAACGCATGTAAATATATCTGTATTGAATGTTTTGAAAACTATAAAGATACGAAGTCGCAATCCGACTGGATTCAATGTTTAATGTTTCAGAACTAGCTACATGAAACGTGTTTTTCAGAAATGATGTAGAAGATGTGGAAAATTGAAAGCACTATCCAGTTAAACTTCAATTTGACAAAATAATAAAGATATATCTTTATTGTGTTAATATAATATAAAAAAATATGATTTTGCAATGTACACATTGACACTTAATGTGAATATTTTATAAACAATTAAGAATTTATATTTTTGTTGAATAAATATTTGTAAAATTTAATTTAATAAAAAAATAGGATAATGCATGTTGAAACTAAAAAAATTGTGGTTTAGCTTACGCTTACTTAACGGTTTAAAAATTTAATTATGATCATTTGTATGATATGAGAATTATCTTTTAATTATAAACATTCAAAGATTAAAAAAATACAAAATATTTTTTATTATTAAGACCCATGTTTCTTGGAGACAATTGCTCTGTTAGGAATAGAACTTCTTAATATTTGGTTTGGTTTTTTTCGTTTACACGGTATAAAGGGCATCTATCCTGCACTGCAGGCATCTATCCTACTCAGTATTTTCTTGGTGGGGCAACTATCCATACAGGTAGGCATCTATCCTCCAAAAAAAGGTTCTACGAAAAACGAATTTCTGCAAAATCTGTATTTGATAGGTTAAAAAAAATCATAATAATTAAACATAAAGGATTGAGCTAGCTACATTAATAGAAATTATTAGTATAAAATTAATATTTTCAAAATTACATGACTATTTCAAAAAGTGGGGCATCTATCTCGGCTTTACCCTAGGAGGGCCCTGCACTGCGTCCCTCTCGATACTCCCTCGCTCTTACATATCGAGGCGTCAGTGTGCCGCATCGCGCTGACGGGACACCAGCCGATCGTCATCGCATCCGTTTATCTCCCCCCTGACAAACCCCTCCTGATCAGTGACCTCGAGACACTGCTCGGTATGGGGGACGCGGTCATCCTGGCAGGCGATTTAAATTGCCACCACACTAGGTGGAACTGCCATCGCACGAATGTGAACGGTAGGCGTCTCGACGCGTTTATAGACGACCTCACATTCGAAATATTCAACCCCCCGACCCCCACGTGCTATCCGTACAACGCCGCGCGTCGTCCGAGCACAATAGATCTGGCACTGCTGAGGAACGTAACTCTGCGCTTGCGCTCCATCGAGGCAATGTCAGAACTCGACTCAGACCACCGACCTGTCGTCATGCAGCTCGGTCGCCCAGTCAACCGCGAACCAGATACGAGGACCATGGTGGATTGGAAGAAGCTGGGCACGTGCTTAGCTGACACCGCTCCACCAATCCTCCCTTGCGGCCCGGATTCAACTCCATCCCCCGAGGATACCGTCGAATCCATAAACATCTTCACTGATCACGTCTCGACGGCGATCATAAGATCTTCTAAGCAAGTCGATGTGGAGGACTGCCTCCACCGCATCAGACTTTCCCCCGATCTTAGGGACCTCGTAAGAGTTAGAAACGCGGCAATCCGGGCCTACGATCGATATCCCACGGACTCAAACCGGACTCGGATGCGTCGCTTACAGCGGGAGGTCAAATCCCGCTTAAGCGACGCCCGAAACGAAAACTGGGATAGTTATTTAGAAGAGCTCGCGCCCACTCACCAAGCATACTGGCAACTAGCTAGGACCCTCAAGTCCGAAACTATAGCCACTATGCCGCCTCTCGTACGCCCCTCAGGCCAATCACCGGCTTTTTTTTTTTTTTTATTTTTTTTTTATTGCTTTGCTGTGTGGACGAGCTCACAGCCCACCTGATGTTAAGTGGTTACTGGAGCCCATAGACTATCTACAACGTAAATGCGCCACACACCTTGAGATATAGTTCTAAGGTCTCATATAGTCACAACGGCTGCCCCACCCTTCAAACCGAAACGCATTACTGCTTCACGGCAGAAATAGGCGGGGCGGTGGTACCTACCCGTGCGGACTCACAAGAGGTCCTACCACCAGTAATTACGCAAATTATAATTTTGCGGGTTTCATTTTTATTACACGATGTTATTCCTTCACCGTGGAAGTCAATCGTGAACATTTGTTGAGTACGTATTTCATTAGAAAAATTGGTACCCGCCTGCGGGATTCGAACACCGGTGCATCGCTTCAACACGAATGCACCGGACATCTTATCCGTTAGGCCACGACGACCACAACGGCCACGACGGCTTACGATGACGATGACAAGGCAGAGTTGCTGGCCGATGCACTGCAAGAGCAGTGCACCACCAGCACTCAACACGTGGACCCCGAACACACCGAGATCGTCGACAGGGAGGTCGAGCGCAGAGCTTCCCTGCCGCCCTCGGACGCGTTACCCCCCATTACCACTTCCGAGGTCAAGGAGGCGATCGATAGCCTACAACCACGGAAAGCTCCCGGCTCCGACGGCATCCGCAACCGCGCGCTTAAACTGTTACCAGCCCAACTGATAACGATGTTGGCCACCATATTAAATGCTGCTATGACGAACTGCATCTTTCCCGCGGCGTGGAAAGAAGCGGACGTTATCGGCATACACAAGCCGGGCAAACCGAAGAACGAAACCGCGAGTTACCGCCCCATCAGTCTCCTCCCGGCGATAGGCAAACTATACGAACGGCTCCTTCGTAAACGCCTCTGGGACTTCGTATCCGCGAACAAAATTCTGATAGACGAGCAGTTTGGATTCCGCGCCAGACACTCGTGCGTCCATCAAGTGCACCGCCTCACGGAGCACATCTTACTAGGGCTGAACAGGCGGAAACCCATTCCGACAGGAGCCCTCTTCTTCGATATAGCGAAGGCGTTCGACAAAGTCTGGCACAACGGTTTGATATACAAACTGTATAACATGGGAGTGCCAGACAGACTCGTGCTCATCATACGAGACTACTTGTCGAACCGTTCGTTCCGATATCGAGTCGAGGGAACGCGTTCCCGGCCCCGTCACGTCACAGCCGGAGTCCCGCAAGGCTCCGCCCTCTCCCCGTTACTATTTAGTTTGTATATCAATGATATACCCCGGTCTCCGGAGACCCATCTGGCGCTCTTCGCCGATGATACCGCCATCTACTACTCGTGTAGGAAGAAGGCGTTGCTTCATCGACGACTTCAGACCGTAGCTACCACCATGGGACAGTGGTTCCGGAAGTGGCGCATCGACATCAACCCCACGAAAAGCACAGCGGTGCTCTTCAAAAGGGGTCGCCCTCCGAACACCACGCTGAGCATCCCCCTCCCGACTAGGCGCGTCAATACCCCCGCCCCCGCCGTTCGCCCGATCACGATGTTCGACCAGCCCATACCGTGGGCCCCGAAGGTCAAATACTTAGGCGTCACCCTCGACAGTAGGATGACATTCCGCCCCCACATTAAGACGGTACGCGACCGTGCCGCCTTCATTCTAGGACGTCTTTACCCGATGATATGTAGGCGAAGTAAAATGTCCCTTAGAAATAAGGTGACACTCTACAAAACTTGCATACGCCCCGTCATGACCTATGCAAGTGTAGTGTTCGCTCACGCGGCCCGCATACACTTGAAATCATTCCAAGTCATTCAATCCCGTTTTTGCAGGATAGCCGTCGGAGCCCCGTGGTTCGTCAGGAACGTCGACCTCCATGACGACCTGGACTTAGAGTCCATCAGTAAGTATCTGCAGTCGGCGTCCATGCGCCACTTCGATAAAGCGGCACGACACGAGAACCCTCTCATCGTGGCCGCCGGTAACTACATTCCCGATCCTGCGGACAGAATGGAAAGCAGTCGACGTCGCCCAAAACACGTCATCTTGGATCCTCCCGATCCACTAACGGTGCTTTTAGGTACTTCAAGCACCGGTCACCGTTCTCGTCGAACCCGTCGCTTGCGACGAAGGGCTCGACGAGTAAATTAACTCTCAGACACAGCCCACTGAGTTTCTCGCCGGATCTTCTCAGTGGGTCGCGTTTCCGATCCGGTGGTAGATTCTGCGAAGCACGGCTCTTGCTAGGGTTCGTGTTAGCAACATCGTCAGGTTGAGCCCCGTGAGCTCACCTACTAAAGTTAGGGTTACGCTGACATAGCCTCTCAAGGCTATCAGCTTAGGTAGGGAAAAAAAAAAAAAAAAAATTTGTACACTATTATGATTGTAATTTATATTTCTATAATCACAAATTTCGCCAAGGCTACACTATAAAAAAATATTAATAAAGACAAACAATATTTAATCTACATATTCTCTATTTGACCACAGACGTCAAGAACAAAAGTTTGACAATAAATAGTATGCATGCGTGAGTGCGTCAAATACATGGTATGTAGTGTGTGTAATGTTTTCTTTATTGATTTAATGTGTCTTTTATGCATTATTAAAAAAAATAGCATTGTGCACTTCTTCTTTAAATTCTCTATAAGTGTGGAAAATTTCATACTCCTCCGTTCGCGCAATTTTCGTAAAAAGGGATACAAAGTTTTTGCTTCACGTATTAATTCTCTTTAAATAAATAGTAATCAATTTTAAGGTTATTCAAATGACATGTGTGAGTAAACGTCCAAATAAGGACTTTACGTTGTGGCGCTGACACGCCACTTGAAAGGGTGATGTCGAAATGCGATTAATAGGTCGTCAGTCGGCGTGTCGGGTGCACCGCGATAGTCTAGCGGCCGGAAGCGGCTCGCACCGAATAATCGCATCGATCGCCAAAAAACTAACCCACATACGCACTGGCAGCGTAGCCGGAATTATTAATCGTGAGGAGTAAGGGGCAAAGAGGGTGGCTTGGAGGGCGCAAGCGCGGGCTCACGGCGGGCACTTCGCGAGGAAGGCTCGCGTGCTCCGGCCGCGTCCTGACGCCCGCGGCGTCGCGATGCCGGCCCCGCGGTCGCTCTTGCAATCGCCGCGTTAACCTGTACCCATGCAGTGGCGAAAACTTACCAGGTTGAAGTCTTCGCCGGGCGGACAGTCGCGCGCTCGGAGGATGCTCTGCTGCGGCCGCAGGAAGGTATGCGATCCGATCGATAGCGCGCGCCGAAACCGTCGCCCCTCCCGGCACGGACGCCGACGTCGTTCGACGACCCCGCTCCCTAACGTCCCTCTCAAACATGCTTCTTTTGGGATGGTACCAAAGTCTTGTTCCCCTTGTATGCACTCATGAAAACCAATACAAGATTTTTACATGAGTTCAATGCAAGAATTTAAAATACATTTTAAGTTATGCTCATTTTTCTTGTATCGTTGCGTTTACAGGATCATGTACTTTTTAATCAGCCACACGAAATAACTTTGGAACCATTTATATAAATTTATTATTTAGAATACAATACACAATTTATATAATAGTATAATATAGTATTTTCTGACATGATTAGGAAAATTCTTAGGTTAAGTTAACCTCAAAGACGATTCCTCACCTTGAGTAAACTGTATACTCATAGGAATAGAGCTTATTACTAGTCCTAAGATCGATTTATGTGGGAAGCTATAGCTACTCAGCCAGAAGCGCCCTCCAATTACATCAGTGCCTTTTTAATTTAGAATTATGGTGTCTTCACCTCGTACTTGTGCAACATTCATTTCCGCTCCCCTCTTCCTCCTTTCTTTACAATTTAATTAGATTATAATTAGGCAAGATTTTCCTTAATGTTCAAGTTTCAATTAAATTTTCTTCATTAAGCCGTTTAAGTGCCGTGTTATAATGTGGGGTAACGAAGGCGACCCTCGCAGCATCTTGCGCCATCTTGGTTTAAGATGTTATATTATAGGTAGACGCCTTGTCTGTGTCTTATATGCATGTTTTTATAGTAAAATACTACATGATCCGTCTTAGTAAAGTTTAAATACTAGAAGATCTATTTTTGTGTAGGGTGATTTAAATCAGAGACAATCTGGTATGACAATTTGGTACAATAAGTAACTGGGAAAACCGAACATATGGACATCGACACGAATATATGTACTTACACTGTAATTTCTTTGAATTGGCTAGGTTGACTAACTCATGCTCTGCTCGGTTCTAAGTGCTTACTCATTGAAATCACAACGCAAACCCAGCCCCCCGCCATGACCTATGAGTTCAGAGTCTCAGTTTTAATAAATATTATGTTTTATTGTGTTTTCCACTATCAAAATCAAAACTTTGAATATTTTAACATACACACAAACATATAAGGATATCTATTCGTATGAATTCAAACTACGCTGTACTAAAATACGTTCTCATCATCTTTTCCGAAGAGCATCATTTTAATTGGTACATTTGTTCCTTAAGCGATTATTTTTTCTTTTATCGGACTCATCTTCTTGAGTTTAATTTTATAAATTCACTTAATAAATCAATTTTATATAAATATATAAAATTCATTATCTTTGATTCATGAATTAAAAAAAAAAAACAATACTTTCAAATGAAATTATACTTCCCTTATACAGAACGTAGAACTCTGTTTCAAAATGACATTCTGTAAATGAATTCTCTATTATACGTATTGATTTTATGATCTTTAAATACTCGATTAAATATGACATAGCTTTTATGTGTAGCACGGCTCTTGTTAAAACGTTATGTTAAGTGATTTTTTTTTTAATTGCTTAGATGGTTGGACGAGCTTACAGCCCACCTGGTGTTAAGTGGTTACTGGAGCCCATAGACATCTACAACGTAAATTCGCCACCCACCTTGAGATATAAGTTCTAAGGTCTCAGTATAGTTACAACGGCTACATCGCCTTTCAAACCGAAACGCATTCCTGCTTCACGGCAGAAATAGACAGGATGGTGGTACCTACCCGTGCAGACTCACAAGACGTCCTACCATCAGTAAAATAATCATGCATCTCAGTGTGAAGAGTATAAGTGGGTTTTTTGGAAGACTTCGATCTTCATATGTCAAGGTAGCTGGTGAAGTTTTAAGCTTGCCAAAATGGCCGTGATTTCCTCTGCCGCTGTGCACTTAAGACAGTTTCCTTCATTGATCACACACATTCATACATCTGAAAAACATTCGGTAGTACTATTTATTATTACGTGTACTGACTTCAATTAGCGAGTAGTAATTACAAAAAAAAGAAAATAACCACTTGTTCGCTTTCAAATGTAAATTATAATTTAGATTTGATTGTCACGCTAGTTATAGTGACAGAATACAAGCAAACTTAATTAACTGTAAAAAAATCTGATTAAACAAGCGTGCAATTAGTTATTTTGCGTTACAGATTAAAATAAATCCAATCAATCATTATATTCCGTTGGAATTGTTACTGTTAGAATTTCTTTAAGAAGCTTCTGGGTTTTTATTGTTAGGCGATGACTTTGGCAATTGACACCAGGAAAGTACCAGCCTGAGAAACTCTCAAATTCATTTATAGGTAGCGGCTTGGATGTGTGGATGAGCTCACAGCCCACCTGGTGTTAAGTTGTTACCGGAGCCCATAGACATCTATAACGTAAATTCCGCCCCCCACCTTGAGATATGAGTTCTAAGATCTCAGTATAGTTACAACGGCTGCCTTTCAAACCGAAACGCATTATTGCTTCACGGCCGAAATAGGCAGGGTGGTGGTATCTACCCTTGGGGAGTCACAAGAGGTCCTACCACCTGTGAAATCTGATATTAATTTGATATTAAGCTACCAGACATAATTTGAAACGGTTGATCAAAGATTAATAGTATCTCGTTAAACGAAGCTTACAGTCAAATTTTCCCTTTCGGAACCGTGTGTTAATAATTAATGATCGAGATTTGTATGTGGGTCAGAATCGAAGCTGCAAAGCCATGAATGTTTCGAGTGTATTTATAAATGGCTCTTTCTTGTATTGAATTGCGTCGTCGTGGCCTAACGGATAAGACGTCCGGTGCATTCGTGTTGAGCGATGCACCGATGTTCGAATCTCAGGCGGGTACCAATTTTTCTAATGAAATACGTACTCAACAAATGTTCACGATTGACTTCCACGGTGAAGGAATAACATCGTGTAATAAAAATGAAACCCGCAAAATTATAATTTGCGTAATTACTGGTGGTAGGACCTCTTGTTAGTCCGCGCGGGTGGGTACTACCGCCCTGCCTATTTCTGCCGTGAAGCAGTAATGCGTTTCGGTTTGAAGGGTGGGGCAGCCGTTGTAACTATACTTGAGACCTTAGAACTTATATCTCAAGGTGGGTGGCGCATTTACGTTGTGGATGTCTATGGGCTCCAGTAACCACTTAACACCAGGTGGGCTGTGAGCTCGTCCAACCATCTAAGCAATAAATAAAAAAAAGAATTTACAGTAACAATATTAAGACAACTGAAAAGTATAATACAAATCGATTCTGTTCGTTAAATGATAATCGCCTGTTTGACTGTTATTTAGATGACGCCGGAAATCGTCTCCGGTCGTCTCGTACTCTTCCCACCGATTTCTTATTATAATATATCTCTTATTCTTCTCTCTGTATTCTTATTATATATAATCATAGTATAATGATAGTATGCTCAACAATTTTCATGGTAAAAGCTACTTTAGTTCCTAATTAAAATGACTTTTACGGTTTTATTTCATGTTTTTATTGTCATTATTATTAGGGAGTCCAATACTCATAAAAATATTAGCCTATCCGTTAAGTCCATGTATTTTCTACATGGATACCAAGTTTCAAGTCAATCGGATGCATGATTCAGTAGTTATAACGGAACATCCGTAAAAACCACTGTAGATTTATTTATTAGTATAGATGTATGTAAGAGACTATCCGGTTTAAGCGATATACGAGTATAGTATCTTTGTAATTAAAGGTCCGTTTTATTTGGTATTTTTAATTGAACTTCAATTAAGTTTACCCCATTGAAATAGCTAAAGAAGTATTTGTCTTATGATATATTATCCAAATTTTTATCTTTAAATACCTAGTTCTCCTTTAAAGCTGAAAAAATGTCGCTTAAACCAAATAGCCTTTCACCTCTCGGACTATTATTTCCGTCGTATTATTCGTCGTTGTAGATGAATGAGGTTTTTTAATCGTTGACATTTGAATATTGTGCTAAGTATCGCCTACTTTTAAAAATTGTTTCTACGAGTAGACTTTTACGTTTCATTTCCCACAGAAAGAAATAAAAGGATCTTGAGGTCTGTCAGTTTGTTTATCTTCACGATAAGATGATCTCAGGTATAGATAAGCGCTAGCCATCTTCTTAATTAAGTTATTTATATTAAGTTTTCTGAGTAGGGCAATCAAACCCACCCGGGTGAATGTATTGATCTTACTCATGTCTCTCGCGATATTTGGAAGTTGTGCTCTAAAGGATAAAATAAAGTATACTCAGCTTGCAGCTTAGAGCATCCTTCAGTTATGATGATCACAACAGACTTGTGTTAGCCATCTTCCTCTGTAAGCAGTAGGTCTTATTTCACTCATTTGTCTTGTTTAGTTGTGCGCAAATAGCTTATGTTGCAACCCAGATTTTGTTTCTTTTTACTTGTGTTTTTTATGCATCTTTTTAGCTTGTGCCTAATAAATAAAAAACAAAATGTGTGCAATTTACACGTGGTAGAAGTGAAACCTTCCAAAATTAAAATACAATTATCCTAAACGTTTTAAGTATATGTAAAATTTTGTCATTAGTAAATAATTGTAAGGTAGCACCCTCTGTGAATTGATATTTTAATTTCACGTATAATCCTAAATTAAAATTCACTACAAGAGCTTTCATACACACGTTAGTATTAAAAAAATCTCACAGATGGCGCTGTATTAAATAGTATGTATATTTCTGTCTCATTCTTTGCTGGCTTCATCCTACACATTTTTGTATTTGTGTCTCTTACCTGTCGTTTTTTCCGTTGCATCCGGTTTGAAATCACAACGATTCTAAAGAAGTTTTCACTTCAATAAATAAATAAAACGTGACTGAGCACTATGATGCAAATACAAAACTCGCATATAATAAGGTAGGCTAATATTTCATTACGCCTTTACTATTATTGCCGGAGTAAGTCGAGGATCTAACAAAATTTGTACAATTCAACGTAAATATGTTGACATTTACTAAGCAGCTAATTTACACAGCGTAAGGTGGTGGTTATTCGGAGCACCTTAATAATAGTGTACAGTAAAAATGAAGGAGAAAGTTCGTTGGTTCATTGTACTATGGGCTGGTTAGCTGAATATTAATAATACATTTACATAACAGAGATTGTACTTGAACTTATGTTGATTCTCTTTCAATTTCACTGATTAACAATGAAGATTCATTGTGGATACAAAATGTACACACCTACATGGAATTTTATCAGTGCCTAATAATATAAAGATGTTGTGGTTTCTAGTCATATTTGTTACAAGCCGTACTCGCCCGCTTCGCTGGGCATTTAAAATTAACATTATTATTTCTTTTCATTATTATTAGGGAGTCCAACACTCATATAAATATTAGCCTATCCATGTATTTTCTACATTGATACCAAGTTTCAAGTTAATCGGATGCATGGTTCAGTAGTTATAACGGAACATCCGTAAAAATCACTGTACATTTTTAGATTAGTGTAGATTTATAATACTGATTTCGTTTATCTGGTAAATTTTCTATATTACCACGTAAATAGCTAATTCTTGGAAAAGATAACGCCTTAAGTTTTTGGCAGATTATTTTAGCTTTTGAACCGCAATGCCCGTAGAACCTTACGCGAACAAAGCATTTAGATTTTTACTATCAACCAATAAAAAAAAAACGGGTTATTTATAATCTGTATTGAATAAAATCGGAAAACAAAAGGCAGTTGTTAATGTTCTATTATAGTTTAACTTCTCAAAATGAGGTTAATAGGAAAACTTTCAATGTACAATACAATGTTACGTTGGATTGCAACAGTGACGTAATATTGTAGGTGGAAACTCGAGAGCTCCCCGTGGCGTCCGTGAATGAAGCAAGTGGGCGACTGAAATATAAATTTATCACTTCAATATCTACAGAATACGTACCTATTCATTAATATATTTATTTCACTTGCAGCACTTGTCGGTCAGTGATACCATGAGCACCTCTATTATCAGTCCTCGAGTTTTTAGGATGACCCTAGTGAAGCATTGGTAGACATCCGATGCGCTTATATAGAGTCATGGGACTTTACTCATTTTTTTAACAACAGTAACGTTTTTGTCCACGCTCCCGTGACGTGTCTTTCATGTTCAATATAAAACATGGTGTGTAATTTCCAAATTTTATAAGTTCATGTAAACGAATATAGAACGTAAATATATGTCATAAGTACGCCGGATGAGTGATTTATTACTTTGTTCTGCCTACGAAGAATTAATACTTTACTACTAATATTTTGAAGGGTGGGACTATCGTCGAGCCGTAAAATTAACACGTTGAACGCTTTACCGCCCATATGCGGCGCGGCAGTGGGCCTACAGTACTATGCCATTCGGGCCAACGCAAAATCAGGAAAACAGTAATTTATATCAACTTGAGATTTGGATTCTAAAATGTATAAAATGCGATATTGTGCACGGAAAATAAAAATTAGCGACTTTTACCTTCTAGTTTTTAACCTTGATAAATAACTACAAGTTTCTATTGGATTTGAATATCAGGGCGTTCGGTTCGGCTAAAGCCCACGCAGGCCACCTCCATATGCATTTTGTTTGACAGCTGCAATATGTGGCTTGTAGGAAGCGTTTACGTTTTGAACCCTCATGCGGCTCACGGATGACCCGCACGGCTCGAACGGTTCAGTAAGAAAAGGCTCACTTGTGAGCACCGTGGCCTGAATAAAAGTACTAGATTTTTCGAAATCGATATTTCCATTTCACGTCTTACTCCCCACACCTCACTGCCAAGTTAAACGGCATAATTCATTTTGATTTCAATTGTAGGTTGTAGTGTGTTATGCTGAAAATCAAATATGCCTATATGCCTTAGTTACGTTCGAAATTATTAAAAAAGACAACGGTTGAATTAAGTCATTGTCACAAAGTTTACTTCCCACAAATTACCTACAACGTTCAAAGGAGATTCTGTACTTAATATGCACATGATAGTTTCCCATTTCCTCCATGATATATGAAAGTGGACGTAGATTTCCGTATAGCGGTCTTCTTTGAATTTTAATGAAATTTGCGTTATAACAAGCCCATTAATTAAATAGTTTCAGATAGTGACTTTTGAGTGTAGTTTAAGTGTTCATTATGATGTTCATAGCTTTCTGATAAGTCATTTAAAACATTGTGAAGTAACAAATGGATAATTTATTTTAGAAGAAATAACAGTCATGACCTAAAACGTATCTACGCTAAATATAAACAGTCTTCCTAAATTCATTCAGTGATAAAATAGAAAACTTGGCAAGTTTATTCCGTGTTCAGATCGGTGCCAAGTAGGCCGTGAAGCCTTATTTTCGTCACGTCGAAAACAAAAACATTTGTCTGTGGTCCTTGTAACCTATTTCTTATTTTGTTTATACTAAAACAGATCCATTCCTCAAAATTTGAATTGATAATAAACTCAGCTGGAACTTTTTTTTATACCCTACCTATCCACTGGTAGCGTAATGGGCTATTCCAGCTTCTCGCGGGTAGGTGAGCTCACTGGTTCAATCTGAGGAAATTTGCTAACACTAGCTTACTTAGGGAGAGCAGTGCTTCGCAGAATCTATCGCCGGATCGGAATTGCAGCCCGCTAAGACGAAGAAGAATAAAAAGAATGAAGGTAACTTCACCCGCGTCTACATTCCATACTGTCTATTAATTTATAGATTATTGAGGTTTACGATTATTTGAACACCAAAGGACTTACAATAACTATCTACAATGTTTCATAAAGATATTTTTTTAGTTCATAATTTGAAGTATTACGAGTATTTGTTTCGTGCGACATGTCTAGAAATGAAAATCTAACGATTATTTTCCCATTAATGTCGAAATATTAACGCATATCTAATGCCATCGATTCGAAATTGTGATGGGATTTACAAAACCACATCTAGTTCACTTGAATACGTTATTTATGTTTTTTTTCAATTAATGCGAGATCGATTTACTGGTATTTAATATACTGGTACTATAATTGTTTAAAAACGAAAACACTGTTAATCTATATATACATCAATATTAGTGAATTTCGGTCTGAGAAGTTCCGGCGAAAAACTCAGTGGGCTGTGTCGTCGTGGCCTAACGGATAAGACGTCCCGTGCATTCGTGTTGAGCGATGCACCGGTGTTCGAATCCCGCAGGCGGGTACTAATTTTTCTAATGAAATACGTACTCAACAGATGTTCACGATTGATTTCCACGGTGAAGGAATAACATCGTGTAATAAAAATGAAACCCGCAAAATTATAATTTGCGTAATTACTGGTGGTAGGACCTCTTGTGAGTCCGCACGGGTAGGTACCACCACCCTGCCTATTTCTGCCGTGAAGCAGTAATGCGTTTCGGTTTGAAGGGCGGGGCAGCCGTTGTAACTATAATTGAGACCTTAGAACTTATATCTCAAGATGGGTGGCGCATTTACGTTGTAGATGTCTATGGGCTCCAGTAACCACTTAACACCAGGTGGGCTGTGAGCTCGTCCACTCATATAAGCAACGAAAAAAAAAAAAAAAATCTGTGGGTTCATTTACTTGTTTGTTCTCTATGCGTTCCTAATTCGAGTATGATGAAGCTTGGTACATGTTCTACACACTCCAGAGGTATAGAATACTATCATAGTACCATAAACGCTCGACAGCTGCCCATGTAGTCTACTGTAATCGACGTTTTTCAGACAATTAGTGATACAGCAAAGAAGGGCCGGGGTTGATTCTATCGATCTATCTATTTATCAACCAACAGACGTCCACTGCTGGACATAGGTTTCCCCCAAGCCTCGTCTCAACGATCGGTCCTGCGCCGCTTGTATTCTGCGGATCCCTATTGAGGTACGCGGGGATCCGTTGGATTTTATTAGTATGCAATAATCATTTTCATTTATAACGCACGAACACCACGCATTTCAAGCGTAGGATGTTAGGAGGAACGTAGGCAGGTCGCAAATTAACATATTCGAGTGAAAATCTATAAACGTGATCAAACATGAATATATTTTAGGATTCTGGTTGAGAATATAATTGAGAATCTTCTATATTACGATTCCTGTGCCTTTGCAAAATAATCATTTGAGTTTATGGAGAGCGTTTTGAATAAGGAATTCATGTAAGTGGATAGTAATATGTTTAAATTAATATTGAGTTTTATTAGGACTCGGTGTTATGGAATATAGAATACGAAGACCAATCAAAGATAATTTAATCCTCCTCTCGGAGTCTCGAATTATTAATCTGGATTCCTTACTTTTCCGACATTTTGAATACTGGACAGTTTTGGTGGTTACAGACAGACAGAAGTTATGAACTCAATTTTAATATAAAAGTAGTTGTAAAGCCGATTATCATGAAATTTTGTTTACACGTTTTCAAAGGCATCCTTCGATCAATAATAGTACGATTTATCAATAATAGTTCAATCAATAAATAGTTCGATCAATAGTAGTAGTATTATTGATCGAAGAAGGCATCGAAAGACTTTTTGGCGGGAACGCGAGGAGTGAAGTTGTGTGATTTGTTTTATTTTGTCTATTTAGTGTTTCTTCAGGTTTAAATATGTAATAACGGTGCTTTATTAACTGTTTAATATCTGTGAAAGTGCACAAATGTGGAAAAATGAAACAAAGCCGCTGGACGTAACTTCTTAGGTTCCTCCAAAAAGTCCACAAAAACAATCTCAGTAAATGACAACCATTTAACTAAGATTATATTTCATCCCATATCATCTCATTCCATCTCATTTCATTCCAGTTGATTAATGTCTCTAATTAATTATCTTCATTTCATTTCATTTCACTCTACATTATCATTATTCATATAAATAAGAATATAAATTAAAATAAGACATGACTTAAAGGTCTTAGTTACCAGGTCATAAAATCCCTTTTAAAAAAAGTATCGAAAAGGGGTCCTTTCATTTAGAATCGAGGCATAGATTTTTTCTACATTAAGAGATAAAATGTATGTCGGAGGAGATACAGATGGAACGTTTTTAAAAAGTGTGACGTCAGCATTGCTGACGTCACGGTTATTGCTTTGTTGACGATAACTCATGTTTGGGTTTCCGAAACAAAACTTCACGAGAACTTCACAAGAACTTCGTATATTGCACGAGAAGCATAACAACGTTACAGAGATATCCGTACAGTACAACGGCTCGGACACGAATCAATCAGTGCTAGAGAGCACGGCCGTATTTATGGGGCTTCGTACCCGTGAGCGTGTTGACACGTTTTAAACACGTGAGCGTGTTTACACGTTTTTCAAACACGTGAGCGGGTTTACACGTTTTTCAAACACGTTTTAAAGTATTGAAATTACAATAAAAGGAACTGTTTAACATTAATTTCTTATCACAGAGTAATTAGTTGATGATCAGTAGGTAAATAGTCATATTTGCGCCGACACGGCCATACTGACAGGCGGTGCGCGCTCTGCACCAGCCGCCCATGTATGGTGTATCACCAGAGAGTTCTTGGAGTCCATCTGAAACAATGGAATGTCTGTTTCTGAGATTGGTATCTGTGTACCTTTTTATGTTACTTTGAAAGTAACTTATTTTGTGTAGTTTTATATTGTGACGTCCACTGTGGTACTATGTAGTGGACGTACACTGTGGTACTATGTAGTGGACGTACACTGTGGTACTATGTAGTGGACGTACACTGTGGTACTATGTAGTGGACGTACACTGTGGTACTATGTAGTGGACGTACACTGTGGTACTTATGTAGTGGACGTACACTGTGGTACTTATGTAGTGGACGTACACTGTGGTACTTATGTAGTGGACGTACACTGTGGTACTTATGTAGTGGACGTACACTGTGGTACTTATGTAGTGGACGTACACTGTGGTACTTATGTAGTGGACGTACACTGTGGTACTTATGTAGTGGACGTACACTGTGGTACTTATGCAGTGGGCGTACACTGTGGTACTTATGTAGTGGGCGTACACTGTGGTACTTATGTAGTACAGAATAAAGATTGAGAAGCTTTATACAAAATTGTTATAAGTATAGGAATGCTGTACATGGGAGGTGAGCGATGATATTGAAGTGCTTGTAATGCTCCACGCTTACTCGCACGATTTATGTACTCGTAGATATATCGATACAAATGCTCCACGCATAATTGCACGATTTGATTTCTCGTAGATAGGATTGATGCTGTGGCGCTGAGCGGTCTCGAACGCCGTGGTCCACAGGGGCTCTAATGGAAGTGGGAACTAGGACGATGCTGGGGCCTAGGCCTAAGTCGGTCAAAGTTAGTCAGTCATAGTCAATCATTTTGACCGTGGTCCCCAGAGGCTCTGAAAAGTAATGTTTTTTCTTTTTTTTTTTTTTTTTTTTTTTTTTTTTCTTGCCTTTTGTTTAGGCTTATGAGGGTTTGATGCTGTGGTGCTGAGCGGTCTCGTACGCCGTGGTCCACAGGGGCTCTAAAGGATTGTGAAGGTCGATGCTGTGGCCTGGGCCTTATATTTATGACCGTGGTCCACAGAGGCTCTGAAAATAAATAGCGTAATGAAGAGCTCACATGGGAATGATGCTGTGGTGCTGAGCGGTCTCGTACGCCGTGGTCCACAGGGGCTCTAAAGGATGTAGGTAGGACGATGCTGTGGCCTAGGCCTTATGTATTATGACCGTGGTCCACAGGGGCTCTGAAATTGGTTCAAGGAAGGAAAATAGGATAGGGGTAATGTACAGGCTTACTTTTAATGATGGTCGACCCGTCAACAAAGACAAAGGCCAACGGCTGGATCTTACTGCTGATGTTGATACTGACTTTCTCATAAATTGGTAAACATTTTAAGTAACTATCAGGATAGCAGTAAGAAATATAAATCGGCGCGCGGCGGGGATGGTTAAGCGGTAGTTTCCGTTATCACTCGTGTTCGATTGAACTCAGTTTAGTCAATAAAACTTTTTGAATAATAATTATTGAAACCCAACACACACAACTTTCACAATGACAGGGTAAACCGACAGTTTCGTGCCACATACCAACAGACTGACTGACTGCCAGAGACTCATTGACTCTGACGGACGGACCGTCTGATACGGACTGGATGACTGTCTGACACGGAACGCCACGACTCTGTCCACGTACCGCCATTTTATACTGTGGCGTTACGGAGTCTACCCTACATTTTGTGATATTTATCAAAACAGCATTTCATCATTTAAAATAATAGTCAAAATAACGGCTTAATATTACTAAAAGTCTTAAATCACGACACGGCCATTCTGACATGTCACACGTCCCTGTGTGACGCTCCTGCTAGAAAAATAACCTTCTGTAATATCAAACAGGTTTCGTCTCGGCCAATCCTGATTCATTCAAGATTGAGGATTGGGATTCTTTCATTACAAAACATAACGTTAGCTTTCAACAAGATCTTTAACCTGTGTGAGTAGATAATTTAATTACCCAATTATTAGCGACACACTATACAACTGAAAAATTTCATTAACGCTCAATAAGCATTAGAAACCAGAGTCATTACAAAACTAAGTAATGTGAGTAGTATTTCATCAGTATTCAGTATCAATCACAAACTGTCGTTACAATCACCTCCATCTAGTGAGAGTAACTCATGCCACCTATATCGAGTGACGATAACCTTGATACCTCCATCGAGCGACGCAAATAAGTGGGACCTCCATCCGGCACCCAACTTCAACATAAAACACACGCTCGATTTAGGTGATGTGTTCAATTACCAGTTTTATAAATGACACCGAATACTTATCTTTACTAATCACACGAAATAGGACAACAAAAATCCTTACTTTAATCAGTTAGTTGTATCGTGGTCTTTTGACTCTACATCTTCTAAATCACTAGTTTCAACAAAATCGTATTTAGGGATTGCACTACATTTTGATGAATTAAGCACACACACATAGTAAAAGCTTAGAAAATTCTCAAGTATACGGAAATAATTGATCACAATAAACTTCTAGAGCAAATTAAAGAGCGGAGGATGATCAGAGCCTTGTACCACCGTCGTTTATTCATTCAACCATTTAATTAAGCATAATTAAATTATCGAAACTTCACATAAGCCTCTCTATCGCCACGGCTCTCCCGCCGACCAGCAATCGCAATTGCCCTCATGATGCGCATCCACAGCGTGAATCGCCCGTGTGCATCACCCCCTGACTACACACGATGGTATTTACAGACCCCGACCTCCGTCAGAGCCAAACGCGCACCGCGCACCCACGGACTACTTGAGTTGCCTCAAGAGACATCGATTTCTACCGGGCTACGACTACGTAATAGCTACTAGTACGGTCGAACACAATACGGCCGATAGAGTCTTACTAGAGTTTCCAGCACAACTTAGGCTCACTCATCTTCAATAGGATCATTGTCAACATCAACTTCGACTGGTACATGACCTACTGATATCCTCCTCAACCTATCGTGTGCATATTTGTACGTACGCTTACCGGAAAATTTTAAATTTTCGCCTTTGTTTGATTAAATCGCGCCTTATCATAATCTTTTGTTCTCATACGCTATCTCGCGAATTTCGTCAATATCAATTTCAGTCTACATCGCTACACATCAACGACGGTCTTGCAACCTTGCCGATTAAAAGCTCGAGTGGCGATGCTTTCGTTACACGACTCATCGTGCAATTAATAGCTAGCTGAACCTCACCTACAACATCTTGCCACGATCTGGTATCACTAGTCTACCGCTGTTAACATTGCTTTTAGGACACTCATAACGCGCTCTACCTGTCCATTAGTACGAGGGGAACCGGTTGCTCTCTGGTCTCGTCAAGGTTAATCTCTTGTTTTCAGTATCATTTAAAGTAAAAAGCTTTTCGGGGTATGGCACGCGAATTATTAAAAGCTCAAGAGGGCTCACCCTTTTTATACGTTGGATAGAACAATTTAAAAAATATGTGCTTCTAGCACTTCTTGTCAAGAACATGTCAAGAACAATTCCATGAGCTAATTGCGAGCTTGGTCAGCAATAACGCAAGTGTGGGCTTCGAATAAGGACACACTAGATTTAAGTGCTTATTTCGCTGAATGCTCAATCTCACTGAACCGATTAAAACAACTATCGGGTAGTACATGACATTAAAATGGTTAAGCAATAAATCATCGCAAAGGATTTGTTCCGTACAGTTTTGATCAAAACAACAGACCCTTTATGAGAACCATCGCATAAAATTCCTGAATTATGAAGCTACTACTAATAGATTTCTCGACAAGAGAACATTCGGCATCAGATTCCAAATAAAAGTAAAACGACTCACCAGATTTTTCTCATTTACCAAAACACCCGATGTTACGCAGCTACCGGCACGTCGCTCTGCTGCTGCGTTGCTCGCGGCCGTCGATGACATCGCGCCATCAATTTGCCTCGGCGGCAACTCGTGGCAATGTTTTTGCTTAGATGGGTGGACTATGAACGAGCTCATAGCCCACCTGGTGCTATGTAGTTATTGGACCCACATATATCCACAACGCAAACGCGTCATCCACCCCGAGATACAAGTTTCAAGGTCTCAGCATAGCTACAACTGCTGCCCCACCATTCAAACCGAAATACACCACTGCTTCACGGCAGAAATAGGCAGGGTGACGGTACCCGTGCGGTCGATGGCACTATACGGATCACCCGTCTGGTGCCACGTCCTTACCCACTAGAACGTCGCTGCGCTGCGACGGCGGCAGCGCGCGATCGCGGTCAGAGTCATTCAAGGATACCTCACAGTCTCCTACGAGGCGGCGCGCCCTAGCGCAAGTGCAGCCGGAGCGCGAGGGCTCCAAACTCGGCAGTCCGTGCTGGAGGCGTAGTCTCGTCATTTGGCGGACCCGTCGGCCGGCCTCCGTACCGTCGAGGCGATCTGCCCGGTTCTCGCAGACTGGATGGGCTGCGACCGCAGAAGTCTCACCTCTGGCTACCTGTGCAGACTCACAAGACATCTTACCACCAGCCACCACGCAAATTACAATTTTGCGGGTTCCACCTCTACTACACGATGTTACTCCCACACTGCGGAAGCCAACCGCGAACACTTGTCAAGCACGCACAAGCACACACTTCACCCGAAAAACTGGCATCCGCCTGCGGGACCCGAACACCGCCGCATCGTCAGACACGAACGCACCGGACGGTGTATCTTACAGGTCACGACGACTTCAAATGTGTCAATTTTCTTCCCCACGAAAAATTGCTTGCTTTCTTGTTTGCTTGCTTGTCGTCATGACAGATCCATTATTGTGATCGAACTTCCACTTGAGACTTGCACTTGCCTTAATTTCTTGCAACAGCTTGTTTCGTGTCCTATTTCCGCTAGTAAATGCCATGTGATAAAGTTTCTTCGTGGCTCAGATCTTCCATCGAGGTAGCAGACGCTATTACACGACTTGCGTATGCTGCATTCACGCTTTTGTGGCTTACCATTGCTTAAATTGATAAGCGTCGCAGCAAGAATTTTGCATAACGAGCGAGAAATAAGTCGCAAATGCCTCCATGTGACACTTACGTATGAAATCCGCGACAATCATGATAAGGCACCGCCTTTCAGGGCCCCACTGAAGACTACAATGAGCCGTGCACCATCCAGTAGACGTTCATCGAGGTACATATCAATCGTAGCGCACCAAGCACATGGATCGGAATCTGTCTGTTCCCGAAGAATTTCTGACCCGTGATCTCAGATACCGTTACTGGTATTCTCATCTGCATCATGTTTTTCCGCTGTACTTCGAACATGTTCAAACACGTCACGCCAGTGAGAGTAGAGTCCTGATCCTTCACTTCTGATGTCGGAGGAGATACAGATGGAACGTTTTTAAAAAGTGTGACGTCAGCATTGCTGACGTCACGGTTATTGCTTTGTTGACGATAACTCATGTTTGGGTTTCCGAAACAAAACTTCACGAGAACTTCACAAGAACTTCGTATATTGCACGAGAAGCATAACAACGTTACAGAGATATCCGTACAGTACAACGGCTCGGACACGAATCAATCAGTGCTAGAGAGCACGGCCGTATTTATGGGGCTTCGTACCCGTGAGCGTGTTGACACGTTTTAAACACGTGAGCGTGTTTACACGTTTTTCAAACACGTGAGCGGGTTTACACGTTTTTCAAACACGTTTTAAAGTATTGAAATTACAATAAAAGGAACTGTTTAACATTAATTTCTTATCACAGAGTAATTAGTTGATGATCAGTAGGTAAATAGTCATATTTGCGCCGACATGTAAATATGCGTTATAAAACCTAATCTAGCACTATATTTTTATAGGGCACGTTCAACATGGCACGTAAATGATGTATTCGCGAACCGTACTTACTGAAGCGGAACTATGTAAGCATTCAATCACAACGCGATTTGGCACCCGCATCCGAATACATTTCGGAAATCTTAAACATTTTTTTTTATTGCTTAGATGTGTGGACGAGCTCACAGCCCACCTGGTGTTAAGTGGTTATTGGAGCCCATAGACATCTACAACGTAAATGCGCCACACACCTTGAGATATAGTTCTAAGGTCTCAGTATAGTCACAACGACTGCCCCACCCTTCAAATCGAAACGCATTACTGCTTCACGGCAGAAATAGGCGGGGCGGTGGTACCTACCCGTGCGGACTCACAAGAGGTCCTAGCACCAGTAAATACCTCGATGAACTTTTCGTTTTTTTTATGCTCTATAATTGTGCTGTGTAAGTGTTCAACATTCAACTGTATTTTGTAGAGCTCTCCAAAGGAGGAGCTGGCACGAAATTTTAGGTTCCAGCGATTCTTTCGAGTTCTTTTAAAGCAAATTTAAAAGTATATCTTTTGAATATGCAAATTAAATTCGAAAATATCAATTTTAATTATTCCGTACTGTAATTGTGTATTGTAATTTTTTTATAATTTAATATTTGTATTTCATTGTTTTTATTGTTGTTATTATAGTTATGGTTGTTGTTGTTATTAATCTAAGCTCAGTGATTGGTCGGTCTGATGCTGGTGTGCACGTCCCTCCGCAAGTACCGGCGGAAGATCAGCGCCACAGTACTGATTGTCTCGGTACTGTCAGGCATTGCTGAGCCGGTAACCGTTTCTAAGCCTTGTTGTTTTTCTTTTAATTTTTGTTTCATTTGTTTTATTTTTTGTAAATTTATGTTTAGAATAAATGTTTATTATTATTATGTGTATTAAACAACTGCCTCGCCTGAGAAGACGGCAGGACACACTCCGCCGAGGTGGGCAACAATCGGCCGGAGTGCTTGGGACTATTGGGCGAGAAACCGGTGAACTATACGGGCATTGTCCAGCAAGACTGCTTTTTGCATCTGGGCCATCACCGACTTTTTCTGGAGACCAAGCCTCTCGAGATGTTTTGAGAGGCTTTTAGGGACCAAACCATTCATTTATTATTATTATTATTATTATTATTCTCATTAGGGATCGTCCGCAACTCCAAAGCCGGAGTACGAACAGAAAGGCACTGCGACTTTAAGGCGTTTTGTTATTCGTTTCTTGTGTACAAACTGTGAACGTACTCACACATATTGTTTTACAGAGCTGTATATAGGCCGTGTCGCTTACTGATATTAGTGAGGCTCGTTTACAGCTAGGATTTACTCGGGGAATCTCCCTCTGCGGTGCTATTCATTTAAATCCGCTTTAATCGGCGGGCTCGCCGGGCCGGATTGTTTTACGATGTGTTCCGTAGGTAATTGCGTGGTGAGTGCGTTCAAAAATAATTAAATTATGGTTGACACAAGCCGTGGTTTATCGTTTTAACTAAAATGGATTTTATTAAATCAATAATTTGGCACACGATTTGACTAATTTTGGTCTTGAATTATTTGTGGAAGTCCAGAGAAGGTTTAAAAGGTAGATAAATATGAAAATGCTCGGAATTAAATAAAAATAACAATTTTGTTTTTCCTTTGACATGTTCCCCGTCGGACTGATTCCGTTTGTTTGTATTAAGTTTATTTTATACAAAAGTTTAGGTCTTTTATTTATCGATTGAAGCACAACGAAGTCTGCCGGGTCAGCTAGTTAAAAAATAAATATCTTTTTAATAATAAATATATCACATTTATAAACGTACATAATTAATTTTACTAAAAATTTACTACTTTCTTACAAAATATTGAATGTGATAATACCTAGACTTGTGTACTTAATACATTTTTAAGTTAAGGTGTGTTATTATTATTATGTTTATCTTTGAAACAAACGTCTATCAATCTTACAGGAATCTTTTCCTTTTAGAATAACACCATGAAGATGATTAAGGGGCATGCAAATTTATATACAAAAACCTGTCAGATGGTTCCCGGACATGATTAGGGTACGGCGTATTTTTTTGCGAAAATAATTGGTTTTCTCCTGGGTCCTTTACTGCAGGGGACAGCTAAAAGCTTTCGACGTCTATTCACTTGTTAAGTAATTAGGGACATGTTTTATGACGTGATTTACTAATTTTGTGTTTGACAAGATAAAATTTAAATAATGATAACGAATTACCGAGAATCGTGCGGGAAGCGATTTAAAATTCTTTATTCCAACCTAATCAATGTTGATATGATCCGAATGCTGGCTTTTAATGTTTTTTTTTTTTTTTATTGCTTTGGTGCGTGGACGAGCTCACAGCCCACCTGGTGTTAAGTGGTTACTGGAGCCCATAGACATCTACAACGTAAATGCGCCACACACCTTGAGATATAGTTCTAAGGTCTCAGTATAGTCACAACGGCTGCCCCACTCTTCAAACCGAAACGCATTACTGCTTCACGGCAGAAATAGGCGGGGCGGTAGTACCTACCCGTGCGGACTCACAAGAGGTCCTACCACCAGCTTCTCTAGATCTCACGTTTACTATTATGAGATAAGCTCACGGCCTGATATTACTGATGAATGGTAGAATGGTAGGGCATATTCTTGCAATTGAAATGGCAAATTGCTTTGTAACAGGCTGGAGGGTATATAGATACCTGTGCCATAATATCGTAATATGCCGTCCCACCCACAACAGAAGCTAAGTCGAAGAGGTAGTGTACCATATTTCCGAATTAACAATATAATTAAATATTTTTTGAATTCTGTCCTTTCAGTATCAACGATATATGCATTATATACTCGAATAGTGTTAGAATAATTACAAGGGCTATTCTTGGTGAAATCTTAAGAAAAAAAAAGAAAGATTTTCGCACCATTTAATCTGTCTGGAGTGCGTGTGTAGGCATGGAGTGGGAGTGGCTAATGTCCCAGACCTATGTTGGTAGGCGGCCGTAATGAGATGTAGTATGTTACGAACGAAAACAGCTCTTATTCACACAACGCTCAAGGCTAATTTATCTTAACAGACATGCGACTTCAAAGAACATGATTAAGTGCTCTCAGAGAAAGATAAAATGTATTCGGTATATATAAAATTTACATTTTCTCAAATTGAAATCTGAGTTTATTTTCAGAGTTCGTTGACTGTTTGCTTTAGTAAATGAAATAAATTTCAATACGAAATTGAATATGATATTACTGTTGATTTTATAACATTTGATCCAACATAGCCTAGTTACAAAAAAGCTTCAAAGTAAGTATTTCCATATAAAATATATATTAAAATTTCCTTCTAGTGTAGTGCTGATTATCGTTTTCAATCTTATAAATTTACACTGACTCCAACTACTTTACAGCTTTTGTAATTAAGATACGTCTCTGCTATCTATATATTAATACGTGAAGCAAAAAACTTTGTACCCATTTTTACGAAAACTGCGCGTTTTCCCACACATATAGAGAATATAGAGAAGGAGTGCAGAATGCTAATATTTTTTTAAAATTATCCATAAAAAATACGTTAAATCAATAAAAAAAAGCATTACACACACTACCATGTATTTGACACACACACGCATTCATACTATTGTTTAATGTCGAACTTTTCTTATTGCTTGAAGTCTGTGGTCAAATTGAGAATAGATTAAATATGGTGTGTCCTTATTAATATTGGTCTAAAGTGTAGGTAGTCTTGGCGAAATCTGTGATTATAGAAGTATAATAGTCTTTGACAATAGAATCATAATAATGTACAAACTTATAATTTCAATTAATTATAGTCGATTTTCGACTACCGGGGGACCACTAGTTTATTTAAAAGGTATGTAGGAACCCGCGATGTCGATACGCGCGCGCATTTCTATAGTATCGATTTTGAAATTCATAGTGACATTGTTTTTGTATTTATCTATGGATTCAAATCGTCATGGAGATCAGAGTACGCAAATGTATTGATCCACAACCGAACGTTTGTTAAATAAAAATGATAAATTTTATTATAATTATAAATTAATTGTACTTTACTCGCAGTGTTAAATCTGTACTATTAGGAAAAAGAAGCCAAATATAAGACGGTAACCTCAACTTAAATCTATATCTAACTCACATTTGTTTTAATTATCCAAAAGTTTCAGGATGTTTCAACTCAAACTTGGGTAAGATAACACGCCTCTAAATAGCTTAAAGTAAAACCCTTTAGAAATAGCCTTAACTTGCGTTCGCATCAAAAAATATACATCGTACGATGCAAAGTTTATAATGGGACAGACGTGGCACGTAAACTAAGTGCTCCTAATGGCGTTGGATATTACGGGACTATACGGAAAATATCTCAACGAGTATTTGGGTCGAGAGCACTGTTGTAAATATTTTGAGTTTTTGACATTTCCCGCCCGTATGTAGTATGAAATTTAATTCGGCGGGATCGTTTGTTTTTAATTAAAACGCGGCCCTGGCTGTGGTATGTGTTTTTGCAACAGTTTACAAGCTCAAGCGACATTCATGAAGAAGGTATGTGAACAAGAACATCAGGTGATATAAATCAAGGTCGCAAAGGTATTAATTTTGCATATATCCATTATCTCAACATCGTTGTGGCCTAAAGGATAAGACGCCCGGTGCATTCGTATCACGTGATGCGACAGTGCCGATGTTCGAATCCCGCAGACAGGTCCCAATTTTTTTTTTTTACCAATGAAGTACATACTTAACACATGCTCACGAATGACATCAACGATGAAGTATTATAACATTGTGTAATAAAAATTAAAACAAAAAATAATAATTTGCGTAATTACTGGTAGTAGGGCGTCTTATGAGTCCATACGGGCAGGTTCCACGGCTTTGCCTATTTCTGTCGTGAAGCAGTAATGCTGGGGCAGTCTTTGTACAATAAGACTGTGACTGAGAACTCATGCCTTAAGATGGGTGTCGTCATTTTCGCTATCGATGTCTACGGTCTAAAAAACGGTCCACGGTTTATGTTTAAAGAAATAATACCTACTTCGCTAGAAGTCTAACAATACGCCCACCGACGTTGTACAGCAGAAACTCTCCGTTGAGATTAAAGTTGTTGATTACATCGGCACTGATGATAGTTCAGATTAAATAGTTTATGATTGAGCTGGTGATCCATTTGGGAAATCATAATGGTCTTATGTTAATTGTGTAAGTTTTCACGGGTTATCCACATGCTGAGTCACGCTGAGAACAAAACCGAAGTCGGTTGACTTATGTGGTGACTCATAATGTTTTTCTAGAGCTTTAATAACATAATAATGTACATCCATTATGTACAGACATGACGTGTTTATGTGCAGAGAAGCGTAAATAAAATCCATACTTATACTTATCTTCTTACATTTTTTTATTTATTACACTTTTTCAATGTTAAAAATGTAAAATTTTGTTTCGTTGTTCGTTCTTTCTTATCTAGTCAATCAATTGACATGATTTTTTAAAAGTGGATCAGTCAGAGATAGCATTCACCTGCTATGCTACCTATGTTACCTTTTATCCGGAAAAATACCCCATTTTCAGGGTAAGCTGAATTTTTTAACACTTTTTCTTGACCACGCGGTCTGCGCCGGAGGCACAGCTAATTAATTATAATTCTTTTGTAGTTATATGTGTATTCTGTATGCTGTATACATATAATTTACTATCGATCTACTTCGGCTTTGAATGGGTTAATCAATGTACTATGCTGAACATTTGTTACAGTAACTACATATACATATACGTTTTATTTATAAAAAAAAATTCTAAGCTTTATAATGTTTGAAGCTTTTTTTTTGTCAGGAGGAGGAATTTGATGCTTCAATATTAACGCAATATCTTCCCAAATAAACATTCGACTGCTATTTCGCCACAATTTTTGGAGATTTTTTGAAACGACTTTCTACATATACTAATTTTAGCCACAAATACGTATGTGAAATTCAGTACTTCTTCATTTGAGAATGATTGATTTTATACCACCGTTAATTCCATATTTGTAAATTTTCCAAACAAAAACTCTTCCCTTATAGTGCAACATTGTCAATATAAGTTTTTAACCCTAGCGACATATGTCTATATACTCTGCGTTAATGAATCAGTCAAATACATATATGGATTTTAAAATCTTTTTTAAAAGACAGCTATTATTCATGATTACAATATACTGACATGGCAATCATATCCATCTAAATATAATAATTATAATGACGTGTTTCAAAGTTCGTAACGGCATTTACGTAGGAATATTGGCTCCAGTAATCCCTTGGTTATCGGAAATCACAAGTCCATAATAGTTTCGTCGTGGCCTAACAGATAAGACGTCCGATGCATTCGTGTTGACCGGTGCACCGGTGTTCGAATCTCAGGCGGGTACCAATTTTTCTAATGAAATACGTAGGTACTTAACAAATGTTCACGATTGACTTCCACGATGAAGGAATAACATCGTGTAATAAAAATGAAACCCGCAAAATTATAATTTGCGTAATTACTAGTGGTAGGACCTCTTGTGAGTCCGCGCGAGTAGGTACCACCTCCCTGCCTATTTCTGGCGTGAAGCAGTAATGCGTTTCGGTTGGAAGGGTGGGGCAGCCGTTGTAACTATACTGAGATCTTAGAACTAATATCTCAAGGTAGGTGGCGCATTTACGTCGTAAATGTCTATGGTCACCAGTAACCACTTAACACCAGGTGGGCTGTGAGCTCGTCCACCCATCTAAGCAATAAAAAAAATGATATTTATAATTGTAATGGATTACCATTAATTATACCTATAATACCATAGACGATGACATCATAATATTTACATACACGATATTGTTCAATTTATACAAGATTAGATTAGATATAAAATATTTAGCATAAATACAGCAAAAATCCTGAACACATTGCACATACATGAAATATCTAAGAATGCCAAATTCGAATGTACCATTTACATGTCAAACATATAAAATGAAATTTACTTAGACAACTTTCTGTCTGTCACATGTTGGTCTGGATTGATGCTTTGAATAAATTGGTTACTTTAATGCAATCTAGTTTTAAATCTCTTTTATTTGCTAAATTCATTAGTTTACATTTTGAAATGTAATAATGCTTCAGTTGCAAGTTTGTATTTTGAATAAGCTTTCAAAGAAAAATGTTCACTCTTTATTATTACATAGAATACGATTAGGCTATATAGTATATAGTGTATAGACTAAGAAGTACCAATAGGCCCTAGAACAGCATCAACCCATCACTTTACGGTTTTTACCACATAATGCGACTACAATGGTAGGCAGCGGCTCTTAATTGCATTGTATGCAGCAGAGATGCGAATATTTCGATGGATGTGTGGAGTAACAAGAATGGATAGAAAATAGAATTAATATGTTAGAGGAAGTTTGAAAATGGCACCTGTGACAGAGAAGTTGAGAAGTGCGCGTTTGGGATGGTATGGACATGCGATGAGACGAAATGAAAATGAGGTTGGTAAGAGAGTGTTAACTATGAATGTAGAAGGATATATAGGAAGAGGTAGACTTAAGAAGAAATGGATGGATTGCGTGAAAGACGATATGTGTAAGAGGAGAGTGAGCGAAGAAATGGTATATTATAGAGGAGTATGGAAGGAGAAAGCATGTTGCGCCGACCCCAGGTGACTGGAAGAAGGGCAGGAGAATGAAAAGGATTTATTCTAGTCAATACAACGTAATTGCCGTCCTCCTTGAGATATTGGATCTGAACTCCAAATTAGTACTACTTCGTTGCAAAAATAATCAAAATATAAATATATCTCTATGTATATAATAAATACGGATACCATCAGTCTCTAGCCTCTATATAACATCTCATCCTTACCGTTTAAAATTTGTTCAAGTAAAAATCTTGTTTTGTATCGCGTTACGCTATTTTTATACATTCTTGTACGTATACATACATAATTTATTTTTACATAAAAATGTTCTGCTTTAGTAAAAGGAATATTGTTGGTAATTACTATATCGATATCCGAAATAATTAAACAGCTAATAATACTCCCATTCTTCTCCAGTTCCCTTTATACCGACCTGAATTGTTTATTCCGGCTCAAGCTTTTGTCATGGAAAATAGGTATACGCTAGGAATAAATTAAATGTTTTTGAAAGTAAGCGTTTCCACTCGAAGAGATGAATTGGATTTGAATTTTTAATTTATGTAAATTTTATAAGTCAAAAAGCAGTTTAGTTCTGCCACTCGTAACACTAAACGTAAAGTTGAAGCGGATTTGTTTGAATTATTCGAATTATTTATCGTTTAAGACCAGATATACTGCGCAGTTGTTTAACCAGTTACGTTAATTGTACAAAATTTAGACTCGTTACGTATAATCTATGTAATAATATATAAAAATGAATTGCTGTTCGTTAGTCTCGCTAAACTCGAGAACGGCTGGACCGATTTGGCTAATTTTGGTCTTGAATTATTCGTGGAAGTCCAGAGAAGGTTTAAAATGTAGATAAATATGAAAATGCTTGGAATTAAATAAAAACAAACAATTTTGCTTTTCCTTTGATGTGTCCCCGTCGGTCGGATTTTGTTTGTTTTAAGTTTATTTTATACAAAAGTTTGGGTATTTTATTTATCGATTGAGGCACTACGAAGTCTGCCGGGTCAGCTAGTTTAAAATAATACTTAAAGAACAAATAGACATCCTTCGATAATTAATGTAATTAGTTTGCAAATGGTAATAATAATTTTTTGTTCTAGTGATCAAAATAATAAAATGTATTTTCATCGCTCTTTTATATTATGTCGCACTTTTAGAATTGAAGTGGCATAACTAAAATTTTTAAGAAAATGACTTTTATGCTTCGACTGACCTATGAACATGTATTCTATCAGCAAATTAAAATTAAACAGTTTCTTTTAGTCCAGAAAAGCATAAATGTGCTCTTTCCGTCTCTTTTGAAACTAGCATTTTTTTGTTTTAGTCGTTAAAGTTTTATAATCGAAAAACTATGAAATGACAATAATTCTGTGGCAGAATGTTTTGGTAACGCCAAAAGGCGTTTACCAAAAATTGAGAATTTCGGATTTAGCCACTTCAATTCTAAAGGTGCGATGTGTGCAAATTTTCAATCTGACGTCATGAGGTTAGTCAAATAAAGATTCCGTTGCGTAGATAGAAAGTCAAGTCAAGCTAATGAAAACTTATCAATAAAAATAGATGCGAATATTTCCTTATGCATACCTAACCTGAAATTCCAATAACGATATTGGAATTTTAAGCTAGGTTTTTGGTATGTAGGCTTTGAAAAAAGTGGTATCTTCTATAACGTTTTCATTGGGGTCGATTCCATCGGCGCCAGAAGATAATATACGTGATATTATTTTGTTCGAGTTTTTCAATTTGTAAAAATAGAATTCCGACCGCCGTTTTAATATTCAAGTTCATTGCTAAGGCTTGTTGTTAAAAAAAAACACGTTAAAGGCAAAGAAATAAAAAGACGTCATTTCCATCAACGCTTCTAAATACTAATGTTGACTATGTAAGATTAGTTTTTTTTATTTTAGTTTTAGTTCAATTCGGTTTATTCATTGTTTTTATTGTATAGATTGGTGAATCTGCTCACGGCCCATTTGGTGTTTACCGGTGGAAAGATATCACGGTGTGAATGCCCCGCCGTTTTGAGATCAGTAGATTGATATATTGTATAGTAGTTAGTACAGTAGATATAAGATATATTGTATAACTCCTATCCCATCCTTGAAACCGGAAGACATTACTGTCTTGCAGCAAAAATGTCTGGACTAATAAGACGCCCTACAACAGTACTATATTTTTGTTACAGAGTTTAATTATATAGCTTACTCCGAGTAGGTACTGTTGTAAGTAAATCAGGGTAAGACGTGGTGTGAAGGTTAAATTCCCAATTCGAGGGTTTTCCAAGAATTACGTCATTTTCGGACAGCTTAATAGGTTTAACACGAAGACAGCTGGCGCCTGTCTAGACTCAAAGCCTTGAATATTGAAGCTCCTATCTAGGTCTGTAAATACTGAATTTCCGTCTTAGAAGTTGATAAGTTTTATTGGAAGCAAATTAAATAGATCTTAACTGAATAGTATTTTTTTTTCTAGATAGTCGGTTTACATTGAGGATCAGTATCTTTATATAGATGGATGACGTTTGTTTAAATGTTGGGATATTTTTACGTTGTTTATTCGTTCCATTTCTGACTAAGGAAGAATTCTGGTCTTTTTATTTCTCAATGAATAAAGAGTGGTGGTAGGACCTCTTGTGAGTGCGCGCGGGTGGGTACCACCACCCTGCCTATTTCTACCGTGAAGCAGTAATGCGTTTCGGTTTGAAGGGTGGGGTAGCCGTTGTAACTACACTTGAGATCTTAGAACTTATATCTCATGATGGGTGGCGCATTTATGTTGTGAATGTCTATGGGCTCCAGTAACCACTTAACAGCAGGTGGGCTGTGAGCTCGTCCACCCATCAAAGCAATAAAAAAAAAAAGAAGAAATCACAAATTCGCATGTATTAAAAACACATTGTTGGACATTGATGAGTTCTCACTCTAATATATCAAAAGTCTCAAAAACAATTGTGCCAGGCTCCCAATAGCTTATCTCGCAAAAATGAAAGAGACGACGTAGCTTTTATCAGATAAGTAGAGATTGTTATATCGATTTTAACAATTCCATGATGGAACTGGGATTAAGAAACATCTATACTAATATTATAAAGAGGAAAGATTTGTTTGTTTGTTTGTTTCGAATAGGCTCCGAAACTACTGGACCGATTTGAAAAATTCTTTTTCCATTAGAAGCCGACATTGTCCCTGATGAACATAGGCTACTTTTTTTAATCTTTATTTTATTTTATTTTTTGTTCTCATGTGTGTTTTAATGTTTCCGAAGCGAAGCGAGGGCGGGTCGCTAGTGTAATATAAATTGTATGCACATATTCATTGCTCAAAACGTGATAATATACCAAAACAGATGAAAGAGATAAACTTCATGCTGTATGTTAATATCTACATTTTTTAATATTTTTTATTTATTGATTATATGGTTGGACAAGCTCACAGCCCACCTGGCGTTAAGTGGTTACTGGAGCCCATAGCCATCTGCAGTGTAAATGCCGCCACCCACCTGGAGATATGAGTTCTAAGGTCTTAGTGTAGTTACAACGGTTGCCTCTTCAAACCGAAACGCATTACTGCTTCACGGCAGAAATAGGCGGGGTGGTGGTACCTACCCGTGTGGACTCACAAGAGGTCCTAACACCAATAATCCAATCTATCCCATAATAAAGCTAGTCGTCGAGATGTTTGGAAAGCAATTTCTATCGTAATAAGCTCAAATCAAATAAGAATGAATCCCAAAATTATTATAATATTTCCGATTGGAAATTGGAATGTCACCGATCTAATCTAATGCAATCCAATTGAAATTCTGAGTACATTGTCAAAGTTGAGCTGAGGTATTCGTAGTGCAGCTTCTAACAACTGCGGGACCCTAACATCAGAAAATACGAGAGCTTGTATGTCAATCATTAATACAAAATAATTTAATATTTAATATAATATATATAAAATTTAATAGGATTCTATAAATTTGAGTGGTATCCAATATAATCTAAACGGCTTTGCCCTACATAATCGACCATAACTGTCAGATACAGATGACAGATTAATTGAGTTCGGTACCGGGTTGTCGCCATGTCTAGACTAAGCGGGATATATCTCTTGTTCCTACCCCATTACTCTTGGTTGCTAGATATACTCTCTACATATATATATATTAGGGAAACGAAATAAAAAATTTCGTGAATTAAATTGAAGATATTCTGGTGTTTTATTTCTAGAACAAATTTTAGTATAATTATAATTTGCGTAATTACTGGTGGCAGGACCTCTTGTGAGTCCGCGCGGGTAGGTACCACCGCCCTGCCTATTTCTGCCGTGAATCAGTAATGCGTTTCGGTTTGAAGAATGGGGCAGCCGTTGTAACTATTCTTGAGACTTTAGTATCTCAAGGTGGGTGGCGCATTTACGTTGTAGATGTCTATGGGCTCCAGTAACCGCTTAACACCAGGTGGGCTGTGAGCTCGTCCACCCATCTAAGCAATAAAAAAAAGCTAAAGTGATAATGATATAGGGTAACGAAAAAATAGATTATATTTTACTTTAATATTATTATAAAAAGATTTGGTGTAATCGTCCTACTTGCACTTACATACATTATGTGGAAATAAATAATGTGATTGAACTTGGTTCAGTATAAATGTGTACGAGTATTTATTGTTAAATCTCCGACTTCTATCACTACAGCAAAATTAAATACCACCTACACAGTTGAATTCTAAGCCTTATTAAAATAAAAATAGGTAACATATTGGAAAATTGGAAATCAACGTCTGTGTTTTTTGAGACTGTAAGATAGGCAAAGATCATGGCTCGTATCACTCCTGTGCCAATACGTAGAAATCTGTTTTCGTTAATTATATGTTATTAAACCCAATAAAAGTCTTGAATACACGTTCTACCGTGTTTCGATTCTCGCCCTAATAGAGACTTTATATAACAGTACGGTACCAAATAGGTTTTAACAATTCCAATACCAAATTTGAGCTTACAAAAATACAATTCGGTTGTGTAACATCGCTATTTCTATTACTGTTATCCAATTAAATATCTGTCTGCGTTTCGGATTTAGTATTAAATTTAAAAAGCTATTTCGTGCAGTGAAATGTTTTCCCAGCCGCACCAAATTGAATACCGTTGTTTTTCCACTAATATCCAGCATGGTACGATGTGCGAAAACTAATTTAATGGAAAGATGTACACAAACCAAATTTTTACGACGGCTCTCAAAATTTACTTTAGTTTTAATGAGAAATTAAATTCTAAATAAAACCATAGTTTCTAATGTAAGTTCGAACATCTACTAATAGTGTGTGTATTAAATTAAATTAAGTACATGCTCGCACAGGCAAGTATTTTGCCTAATAGCCAGCTTGGTACGATGTGCGAAAACTAATTTAATAGAAAGATGTACACAAACCAAATTTTTACGACGGTTCTCAAAATTTACTTTAGTTTTAAAGAGAAATTAAATTCTAAATAAAACTATAGTTTCTAATGTAAGTTCGAAAATCTATTAATAGCGTGTTTATTAAATAAAATGAAGTACATACTCGCACAGGCAAGTATTTTGCCTAATATCCAGCTTAGTACGATGTGCGAAAACTAATTTAATAGAAAGATGTACACAAACCAATTTTTTACGACGGTTATCAAAATTTACTTTAGTTTTAATGAGAAATTAAATTCTAAATAAAACTATAATTTCCAATGTAAGTTGGAAAATTTACGAATAGCGCGTATAATAAATAAAATTATGTACATACTCGCACGGACAAGTATTACAATCTTGACATATTTTGCTGCTTATTATTAATCTCTTCGAGCTTACGTTATGGCAGCTGTTTTAATGAAACAATTAAGATTTCGATCACATGCTGCAGATAAGCTCCACTATGAACCTAAATGCAACTGCACTGATATTAAGAAAGCCTGCACTAATTAAAACTAACTTAGTATAGTCGTATCTAGAGCAGAAATGCTTTTATCAGAACTTGATAGAATAATCTTCATTGAAATCAGAAAAAAAAAAAACAATAGAAGCGTTTGACAGTGTAACCTTTTGTCTGAAAGAAAATTTCTCTCGAACTCTGACATTACGCCAGTAAAAATACTTCTAAATAATATTTCAAAAGACTACGTATGTATCAACATGTTTTTATGGTAAACAATCCAGTAAAAGGTCAGTAGATATTATTTCTAATAACTGTGGCAATTCGTGTGGGTCGTACATGAACCTGCTTTAGCATTTACCTTTAATATTCCCTCAAGCTGAACAGATTTAATTAAGCAACCCAATATTTCTATTGAACCAATATATCCGAGAAAATGTACATAAAGGTCTTCTATTTTGATCCATTGTTACTTTGACAAGGATTCAGTGTGCTACGAACAATATAATGTATTCCAAAGATGAAACTCGATTATAAAAGTGTTTATTTTTTTACTTTTTTCTAACATCAGAAAGGTGGGATTTTAGAGTTTAAATTTTTGAAATATTTTATCTTTTATCATGTTTCATGGCGAGTCGCTATATTCATGTTGTGCATTGACTTCAATGACCACTTAATATCAGATGAGTTGTAAGCTCGCCTATCTTCCCTACAGAACACAAATTATTGATCGGGCGATGCGACTATGCCAATGCTCATATCTTGCAGGCAGGTACTCAGCTTTCCAATGGAATACGTTCTTAACTCATGTTCGCGAATTACTGGCATAAAATAAAGCCCGCAAAATATTTAATTTGCGTAATTAATATACAAATATGATGTTATGAAATTTAAAAATCACTGCTAACGTTGTAATCTGAAAAGTTTAATTTTTTTCCCTTCTCGACTATAAGTTACGAAATGTAAAAACATTTCGGAGACAAGAAAACAACTTACACTCCAACAGTCCCTTTTGTTAGGTCGGTAAAAAGCTTTAGTTTAGTCCAAGTTGTTGACTTAACTAGACTTATAATGATGTTAACTGAAAATTTAAACATGTTATGTATAACAAGCAAAGTACAAAATTTGACGTTGGAATAAAAGTAGGACAAAAGACGTGAGTCCGTACTAACGAAATTTTGAATATCAGTCAAGATTTAAACAGACAAACAGTTTTTTTTATTGCTTATATGGGTGGACGAGCTCACAACCCATCTGGTGTTAAGTGGTTACTGGAGAAAATAGACATCTACAACGTAAATGCGCCACCCACCTTGAGATATAAGTTCTAAGGTCTCAGTATAGTTACCATAAATAAATACCAACACACGGTAAATACAAACAGTGGGTTATGATTCTTTTTTGACCGTTTGGATCTGTTAGTACTAACTTTTTACTGGTGGTAGGACCTCTTGTGAGTCCGCACGAGTAGGTACCACCCTGCCTATTCCTGCCGTGAAGCAGTGATGCGTATCGGTTTGAAGACTTGAGACCTTAGAGTTTATATCTTAAGATGGGTGGTACATTTACATTATAGATGTCCATGGGCTCCAGTAACCACTTAACACCAGGTGGGCGGTGAGCTCGTCCATCCATCTAAGCAATAAAAAAATAAAAAAAACTCAGAGCTGACTGACTCTATGTGGTCACTGGAGTTTAACAGACGCTGCAACAAATAATCCCATTCTTTTGCCATGAGCATCGGTGGCTACTTAATCTGTATGAGTGGTTAGATTATCTGCTCATATAGGCGATTATAAAAATAACAGATTACGACAGAAATAAGCAGGACGCACAACATGACCTACCATTAGTCCTGAGCATATTAGAGAGGAATTTATTTAAGGATCTTTTTAACACGCATGAATAAAGATGAAGTAGTTTTAGCAGTGAATACCGAACGGTCTATGACTGTTAATTTCTTGTTCTCCTTAAGGCTTATAAATAAACGCATTATTACCTTTTAGATGCCATTGTTTAATACCCTACTGTACAAAAACATACAGATTGCCGTCAGCTAGTGGATTTCACTATAGATGCAGTCTTCATTAAGTTTTCCAATAACACTAACGAAGATCATTATCATGCCTCCACCGGTCTCTACTATGCACCCTTGAGTGCAACGACGAAGGTTCCGCCGGTGCATTGACTCCGGCACTCCGTCCAAATTTGAAACCGACTACGAGCGCGTCGAATAGTAAAGCCGAGACGTACTGCACACAACGGTCGGCTTATAAACGGGTGGTAGTATTAGCAACAGGTGTTCATACTGAACGTTACGTAAGGCGGTCGGCGCGCGCACTTCATTCAGAAGACAGTACCAGATATCGATCTGCGAGGCTCGTACCGGCCTGAACTCCTTTCCAATATTTGTCGTCTTAGGCTCTTGTTGTTTAAATTTAAATGAAAAAAACTGCATTAGATGGGAAGACGAAATAATTTCATGGCCTATTTTGAGAAATTACACGAAAATCAAAATTGTACGGTCTCTCCTTTAAGTTAGAACACACGGAACAGCGTCATAATTATATAGAACTAGCTGACCCGGCAGACTTCGTAGTGCCTCAATCGATAAATAACAGAACTTTTGTATAAAATAAACTTAAAACAAACAAAAAGAATCCGTCCGACGGGGGACACATCAAAGGAAGAACAAAATTGTTATTTTTATTTAATTCCGAGCATTTCCATATTTATTTACCTTTTAAACCTTCTCTGGACTTCCACAAAGATAATTCAAGCCCAAAATTAGCCAAATCAGTCCAGCCGTTCTCGAGTTTTAGCGAGACTAACGAACAGCAATTCATTTTTATATATATAGATTTATTATTAGTGTACAATCCTTTGGCTTAATTATCTTTAGCTAGAAACATCTAATTTCTAATTGCGGATGTGCACGTCAGTTTGTTTAATTCTAATTAAACTAGACTGAATTAAAGCTTTGATCTTCAAGTCGCGTAGTAAAGGCTGTTTTCGTTGTCGGGTGTGCGCGTGTCATTAGGGGGACATAACCCATACTTACGTGCTTTGATATGAACAAGCATACGCCAACATGTGATTTACAAAAGGGTTGGGCGAAGGGGGAATAAGAAGATTAATTATTATTATAATCTAAGAGTATTATGGAAAAAAGCTTTCAACTAGAATCGAAGTCGAGCTTGTGATTTTGTATTGAATATCTGTGTTTTACATTAGTAGTGTTATTCTTGTTGCTTACGGAATGAACTTGTTAAAATCGATACGAAAATGACCTTAGTTGTTCTGGGAATGTTATTACTTTTCTAGTCCTTAATAAAAAAATCAGGAGATAGGCTGTATTGTAAGTTCGCATCGGCAATACTATAAATCTTTTTATTTGTACAAGGAACTACTCATGCCATTCTATGCGATGAGTAGGCCAGTTATTATTATTATCTGTGCACCGATGTAATGTGTAACATAGACGCCTGAATAAGCTCACGGTCCACCTTGTGTTAAGTGGTAACGGGAACTCAGAGACATAATGAGAATGCGATTTGAGATGATTCCACCATCTCGTTTCTACCATCGCACCACCCGCCATTTGAATAGAGTCCATCCATACCACCTAGAACCACGTTCATGCAGAGTGCGCTTCCAGAGATCTTTTCTGACACGCACCATCCGGCTTTGAAATAAGCTTCCTTCTACGGCTTTTCCCGAGCGCTATGACATGTCCTTCTTCAAACGAAGCTTGTGGAGAGTATTAAGCGGTGGACAGCGGCTTAGCTTTGCTCCTGGCATTGCTGACGTCCATGAGCGACGGCAACCACTCATCATCAGGCGGGCCGTATGCTCGTCTGCCTATTAGAGCAATTAAAAAAACAAAGTTTGATACTCAATTGTATTATTTAACGGTTTTCCAATATACGATTATAAAACTGTTTATTAAAAGACAGAATTGCCCAGACATGACATTTGATTTGTCCGAGTCTAAAAATCACAGGTCAGATTGCATAATTACTGTAAAGTATTGTTATTGAATAAAAAATAATTTAGAATTACTTTGTAAATTAAATTTTGTTCAATATATTCCCTAAAGAAACTTAATAGCTAAAAATTACGCGATTCGCTGCAAAAACCAAAATGGTTTGTGGACCAAAATCTTAATGATCTTGTATAAGCAAAGTGTATATATGTATATAACTACGTATTATATATAGCTCTTACTGTTCTAATATGGTGTGTGGAGTAGAGGCAGGACTTAAAATCGCTTTGTATGCTAAATTGCATCTTATTTTCTCGCAGCAATGTACATATTGCTTTGATATTGAAAATAGAAACACGAGGTTGCCCGTGGAAAGATAATTGCGTTTAAAACAACGGAAGTGAGATAATATGCATTCTGAAATTACTTTTTAAGGGTTTTTTATGATTCCTTTTTTATTTTTTACTACTTTGAACGCTGAAACCAATATATGGAGCTGGACACTAGAAGTCTTAGGAAACCTTAGGAAGTCCATAACTAATGCAAATAGTTTTAAGCAAAAACACCTTAAAACATCGCAAGTTCTATTTAATAAGTTCCAAATTTTATTTTATTTCCAAATTTTTTTTTTATTTACCCTGACTTGTCAAATTAATATTAAAATTATTCTTATTTGAACATTACCCACTTAAATAACAACCTACAATATTTTATCGAAATCTTATATTAAACAAACAACAACATGGTTTATAACCAAAATCATTTCGGGTTTTACAATCGTTTTCATTCTTATGTAGAAAATTACGTGTCATAAGATTTTTTTATATTTTTAGATACTTTTTTTATTATATTACATTTACATTTCAACTACGACTATTTACCGTTTATTTTTCAATTGATAATTGTATATGTAAATGTGTTAAAATAGGTATAATAGGAATAACACTTAACACATTAGAATATATTTACCTCGATCATAATTGTTGGTAATGAACGACAGTTGTTTTAATGGATTTATTCATGAAAACTATTAATGGTGTTCTAAAAGACTACTACAATGAAGTATGCCGCAACGAGTTTGGCGCGCTTCACAGTTGTAGCTTGGACATTCACGCCGAGTCCGCTCACCCTGCGGTATTGGGGGGCTGCAGCTGCAGTACAGTGACCTCGTGTGTACGCGAGAGGGTGGAAGTATAAGTAGGTCACGGCCCGTAGCGAGCCCCGCCCGTCGGCTCTCGATCGACCGCCAAAAGCAGAAACAAAAATCCCTTGAACCTTCGAAATCGTTCGGAGCCTTTATTTATGATCGAAGGCTTTCACGGACTCGACTGAGAGGTGATTTGCCTTTGATATGTGAGCTTTTGGGGTTCTTTTTTCTTACAAAAATAGAAGTTATTGTTTTTGTGTAGCATTTTATTTTGAGTTGCTTAATTGATTGCATACATGGGCAAAAACGAAACTATTCCCGGCATTTTCTAATCTGCGTGTTAATTGACATCCTTTTTTCTTTAGTAGCTATTGACGAACTTTTAGTAGCATTAAAACCAAAACAAAAAATCTGATATACAAAATGAGTTGTTAATGCTGACAATAAATGGCATTTCGACCAGAAGTCATATTTTAATTCGATATCTCTTAGATACATGTTTGACTACATGTAAACTTCTAATTTTGAACTAAATAAAAATGTCACAATACATCATGACAATTTTTGGCTTAACATTAAGTATGGTTTCAATATTTAATTTTGAAGTAGGACATTTGAAATCTGAATCGATTCTAAGCTACACGTGAAGCCGCTCAAGCATATCAATGCAAAGGAAGACGTGTTATTATTGTTCTGAATCTGAAAATGTGTTCAGCAAAAGCTGTCATGATACATAACTGATAAAACCGCGGAAGGAACCCTGCGGCGCAGCCTTGTTGTAAAGTAATTTATGTGGATGGAAAAGGGTTAGACGTGCTCTCGGACTTGTAATCTTTTCACGTAAATATTTGTTCAGGGATATAAAATCCAAAAGGATCTAACGATAAAGAATTAATGACTTACTTGTAAAGAGCGATAAACCCGATTTATTTCAAATACCATATAATATACAATGAATATTATAATTATATACTATACTATATTATTTAGATAAATATACAAAATAACATAAGTTTTTACCGTTTACTTAAAAGGAATGCACTGTTTCTTCTTTTGGGGCCTTGATTTTCTTTTGTTTTTGATAATTATCTGTTCGACTGCACCTATGTGCATTGTGCGAGTTTTTTAATGTTCTCGACAGCCTAGAATTTAACTCAAATTTGTATGAAGTTGGAACATTTGCCTACATTTGCCGGTAGGGACGCTGTTCAAACTGCATACAAATTTGAGTTAAATTTTACGCTATCGAGAACGTTAAAAAACTCGCACCAAGTATACTGAGGATGTACAAGCACTTTGGTTGACATGTGACAGATATCGAAGGAGTGTATTCTGTGGGACTAGACGTAATAAGCATCCTCTGGTGGCGTCTTCGTCTATTGCCTAAATTTGTTTATTAATGAGCCCTGCTTTCCCAAACTTAAAACTTTGGTTCTACTTAAAGAATAACACAATGGCCTATCGAGCGCAGTTTAGTCGGCGTTCTGTAATCTGTAATAGTAATAATATTCATATTTATTTTTCTGCTTGAATCTTTAATACCTATCTTGAGGGTAGATGGTAGGGTACGTTATAAGTGCGCGAGAGCCGCTTCCACCGTCCCGCTCTTAGTTAAGGCTTCGTCAAACAAAACGCGTACTTAGCGCTGCGTTTCAACGTCGCGCTCTTTTCATGTCACACAAATTGACTAAGTTGAGTCTAACGCTCCTTGAAGCAACGTAACATCCGCCAAATCATAGTGCCTTTATAGAAAGATGCTATAGAGCAGTCTGAAAATCTAACAGTATTATGATGTCGAGCTATTCAGATGTGGCATTGTATATCCATAGGTATTTTCTAACGAATTCTAGAAATTTTTCGGGCTTTATCCAGTATTTTAATACATATTCACTCGGACGCTAAAAAATAATTTGAAAAATATTACAACGCCTGACGTCAAAGCGTCTTAACGCCACGACAGAGCGATGCGTGCTTATAGCGCAGGCTCTTTGTTTGACAGTATATTACCATAGTAGTACAACACATCTCGGCGTCATAGCGCGCCGTCAGTTTAGCGCTCTAGCGCACGCTAATTACGCGTTCTGTTTGACGAAGCCTTTATAGTTGAAAACCGTAAAATGAATTTTCGATTAAGGATTGTCCTAATTAACCTACAGTTTAGCGAGCACACTAAATCCATATTCATCTGGTAGGTATAAGCAGTTACCGAAATCCATCTACTGAAATTTCAACGCCTTTGTCCACATTGAGGCATGAGATCAATGTCTCAAGTGTATAATAATATGCTCTTGTAGAAAAGCAACAGAGAGATTGTTTGGTGGCTTCAATTCTCATCCAATACATCTGGTGAATTTACCTTGCGACTCGAAAAGTCGCCAGGAATACATTGGTCATTTTTTTTCCTGCCAACAGTTAGGATTGGATCTAATAGAAAATATGGTCCGATCTCTCTGGTAACTCGGGGAGGCCGATATCACTTATCACTTACTTGTACTTTTTCATCTGACCCAATAATGTGAACTGCAATTTCTATGACCCAGGAGAACGGCCGCGCGGCGCCGGACTTGACGGCGTCGCCGGGACGCGCGCCGCCCGGTCCGCCGCAACCGGCCCGTGCCAACCATGCGCCGCCCTGTGTGCTGCAGCCAGACTTCAGAAAGGTCTGTCAATACCCATTTCGTAAGAATTTGTACGATTTCACTAGCACTATCCTTTTTCCGTTGTTACGTGGTTACGTTGTTCTTTATTATAAATCTTCAATTTTTTTGCCTACCTATGCTGATAGCCTTGAGAGGCTATTTCAGCTTCTCCTTGACGTGTAGGTGAGCACACGGGGCTCGAACCGGAGTGTTGTTAACACAGGCCCTAGCAAGAGCAGTGCTTCGTAGAATCTACCACCGGATCGGAAACGCGACCCACTGAGAAGATCCGGAAAGAAACTCTGTGGGCTGTGCCTATGGGTTAATTTACTCGTCGAACCCTTGGTGCTTGAGGTACCTAAAAGCGCCGTTAGTGGATCGGGAGGATCCGTAATGACGTGTTTAGGGCAAACCTTCAAACCAACCTATGCGTGTGAATTATTGTGTTTCGACACAGTGGAGTTGCAGTTTTGGCTGGTTAATCTGATGAAACTTATATTCGATCTGCACAAATCAATTCATCTACAACCGGGAAGTGATATATAAGACATGCCTATTAGGCCAACTTAACCATAGTGAGTAAGGAATGTCCTCTTACCTTCAAATCCACGAGTAAAATCATTTCAAAGATCAAGCAGAGGGTAAACATTGCTCCAAAAACAAATAGACAATAACGCCGCAGTCTATTTCGAAGAAAATATTCTTTTTAGATGACTGTTGGCGTCTTAGTTCGTCCTCAATTCTAAATATACCGGTGTAAAATGTTCCAAATTTTATCTAACTTCATTTAAATTTCAGGTATCCGGAGTTAGCAATGAAATATTCAGGCAGATTGAAATGGTTGAAAACGATCACGATTCTACCACCGCCGCGGCGCTCGAGGTAAATTACCCCGTCATTCTTTCGTAGTCGGAATCCTAATGATGTTTTTATTGTAGAATAAGAATAAATAGGTTCAATAGCTAACTAGGTATCCAATGTAACAGGTTTATGTGTTAAATACACAAAGATGCAAATTTTAGGAATAGCCAGTGGATTTTGTTTCTTTCATAAAGATAGTCGTGTTATTTATTCTGTTTACTTAAACATTGCGGGTTAATTGAATGTTTTCAAATTGTTATGAACTAAATATATGGCGTATTCTTAGGAAATAATTAAAGTATAGTTTTTTTAGTTGATAGTGAGAAGAACATTATATTTGCTGCGGCGGCATGTAGGTAGCATCGCTCTTACATTATAAATTTTAATACACACATCGTAATAAAGTTGGGTTTAGGAAATTTCGTTCATGGAATGCATCCAAAGGTTCATGTTTCGGGAATTTCGATGACGAAATAACTTAACTTTCAGGCGGTGGAGCGCCGTGGCGAGATGATCGTGAGAATTCTCGAATTGAGACAAGTTGGTCGAAACAATATTGAAGCCGCCAAGAAATTCTTCGCATTACAGGTAAACGTGTTACAATTTAGACGGTAATAAAGGAAATTCTTTACGTAAGCTCAGACTAACAATATTTTGAGTAAGAATTTTTGTATTTTACCTACACGGCCGCCTATTTCTGCCGTGAAGCAGTAATGAGTTTCGGTTTGAAGGGTGCGGTAGCCGTTGTAACTATACTAAGACCTTAGAACTTATATCTCAAGGTGGATGGCGCATTTACGTTTTAGATGTCTATGGGCTCCAGTAACCACTTAACACCATGTCGGCTGTGAGCTCGTCCACCCTACTAAGCAATAAAAATTTTTTTAAATAATTCCTCACTTTTATCACTGTTCAAAAAAATGTTTTTGATTTACCACCAATTTTTCCGGTCTAAGCCGCATCTATCAGGTAATTTTCTGTGCTCCATTGACCCGTTTACAATGGTACTCATCTCGCTACCCGTACAGCGTTGACTGTGAAAGAACCACTGAACTCTATTGTTCGAGTATGGCCTAGATAACGGGGAATGCGAACGCAATTTACACTGGCATTGTTGGAATATGCAGTACTATATCGGTCTACGATTTGTATAACATGGGTAGAAATTTCTGTCGTCTATCGAGGAATCTGTGAACGATAGTTTCCCATTTCACTCACAATAAGACTATAATTGTTGATATACTAGTTGTGATTTTTATGGAGCAAAATGACCAAACTAATTGGTATACTAAAATTTTGTACGGAGATTTTGTTTCATTTACTTTATTACGTATCTCGTAGTTTTATCTGCAACGCAATGTACTTTATATTCATCAATCTTTCAGCTTTCGCCACTCTGAAGGATGGTAGCTTCATTAAAGGAGAGCTATGTTAGACCCTATCGAAAGATTTCACAGTTTTGATACCCCTGGCCAGATCTTCGTTCATGTTCTCCTCTCAAGGCTACCCCCAGTAATATGATGTACACAAATAGATCAGCACTTGAACATCCACGGCGAAAACCGTAACCGTAACTTCTTGATAAGCTGGTTCTTCTTAAGTGGCATCAAGGAGTGAACATTGAACAAGAGATCGATATCCATAATGTCGAAAACTATTAATGCTGCCAGCCTGCTATTCGATAGATCCACCTAGTTAGCGTTCTTTTATTTTTAAACAACGTCAATTGCTATTTGCAATAGCTCATATTTTCTTCTTCTAGTAGCTTTTAATTTCTTCTTCTTCTAGCTCTTATCTCATAATGTGGAGTCAACGCAACGTGTCCTCATTTTTCATTCAGTTACCAAATGGTGATACGGTCAAATACTGAACTTATTGATGTTCCTCAAACGGTGGGACAAGTCTGAATTCGAAAGGATTAATGTAGCTCCTTCATCGTCCAAAGCCTTTCCGGATGGAAGGATATTAACCAGATCGACCCTATCTTTTGTGCCATTGGCCAAATTCTCTACAGAGATATACCACTGGAAGGACTTATGACACATATTTGTTCTAGGACACGCGTCATGTAGTTCAACTTGTGGAGATTGTGAAACGTCCAGGTCAAACCCTTGGACTGTACATCAGAGAAGGAGACGGTGGAACAAGAACTGATGGGGTGTTCATTTCACGAATAGCCTTGGAGTCAGCAGTGTACAACAGTGGTTGTTTGAAGGTTGGAGACGAGATACTTGCGGTGAACCTAGTTGATGTGAGACGAATGTCATTGGATGATGTCGTTATTATTATGTCGATACCTAGAAGATTGTTGCTGTGCACGAGACAGAGAAAAGGTTAGTTCTGTGTTTTATGTACGTATAGATATTTTTTGTTTGTTTTACTCATTGTTTATTAGACTTAACTCGCATAAACATGGGCGCATGTGCATCTCAATACACACATACACACATTGAAGTAGTCGTGGCCTGAAGGATAAGACGTCCGGTGCAATCGTGTTGAGATGTACACCGGTGTTCGAATCCCAGGCGGGTACCAATTTTTGTAATGAAATACGTACTCAACAAATGATCACGATGGACTTCCACGCTGAAGGAAAAACATCGTGTAATAAGAATCAAACCCGCAAAATTATAATTTGCGTAATTACTAGTGGTAGGACCTCTTGTGAGTCCACACGGGTACCACCACTCTGCCTATTTATGCCGTGAAGCAGTATTGCCTTTCGGCTTGAAGGGTAGGGCACGGTTGAAACTATAGTGAGACCTTATAACTTATATCTCAAGGTGGGTGGCGCATTTACGTTATAGATATCTATGGGCTCCAGTAACCACTTAACACCAGGTAGGCTGTGAGCTCGTCAACCCATCTAAGCAATTAAAAAAATAGATACAGGAAACCCATACCTAGTGATTGATTCTAGTTACTGAACAGTTAGCATTTTACTGTTTGTTATATTATAGTTCTATGGAATTATTAAGGTATTTTACAATATACAATATTTCTAAATCTACGAGTTAATTTATAGGCCCCAAAAACAAAAAAAATACTGCAAATTGTATTTTTTTTAATACCTATGCCATGAATAGAATTAGAACGTATCATGGTAATTTCAGCTGAAAATTTTTCATAATAAGTCCACTCTAATAAAATAAATGTTTCAGGGAAATCTGGCCCGGGTTCGCCGTCACTACCACGGTCGGAGCACAAGCCGCCGCCCGTCGTTGTTCTGAAGCGGGACTGTCGTGACGATGAAGACAGGGAAAGGGAAAGAGATCGAGATCGCGTTGACGGACTTTATTCGCAGTAAGTAAATGGTCGTTTAAGCTGAAATACTAGATATATTTCGTCATAATTAATTACCCTAATACGAGTTAGAATACGGTACGTTAATATCGACTTTTTTTGGGTGTTTAAGTTCAAACTTTCGTGGTATCTTTCGAATGCCATTTGGACAGTCTCGAGGGAATATACGGCAGTTAATTTTTATGAGTTATATTCTTAAATTTTTTGTCATTCCTGATACCTTTTCATTTGTTATTTTATCGTTAAATCAGTGCTCTTTTCTTTTTAGATTACTTCTTCATCCAAATTTATCAAACTTAAGCAAGACGTTGTTGTATGTCATCTCGTAGTTGCTCTGTCAACAACGTTACTAGTTCAATTTTTTGGTACTGGAATAATCATCTATACTCTGTATATATAAATCTACAGCGGTTTTTTCAGATGTTCCGTTATAACTACTGAACCATGCATCCGATTGACTTGAAACTTGGAATCCATGTAGAAAATACATGTACTTAATGGATAGGCTAATATTTATATGAGTGTTGGATTCCCTAATAATAATGACCACAAATAATAATGTTAATTTTATAAGTCCAGCGAAGCTGGCGAGTACGGCTAGTATTTATATACGAATATAATCGGTACACCAAAAACAATATATTTTTAGGCTTTTAATAATTGAAGAGAATGTAGAAGATTATTTTTTATCTATTAGCAATTTAATTTCATTCGTTTCATCGATTTTAATCTATGATTCGAACTGTTATTTAATCTTAATAACTGTTATTACAGACATGGCACACTCCGGTCCACAAGCGGGCATGGTAATGCAGTGCGTCCAGTTGGCGATGGCAGGGAAGAGAGGAGTCGCCTCCAGCTCGGTGCACTGTCCCCAGATTCTGCAGCACTTGACCTGTATTACAATCCTAGACCACCGTCTGATCATTCTACTTGGAGGTGATTATTAAATTTATCAAATACTAGCGACCCGCCCTCGCTTCGCTTTGGAAACGATTAAATTTTATTATTGATAGCTGAGTCCCGCGATGTTACTCGCGGTTATTGTCGTATCGCGGGTGACGCCTAGTCTAAAAAAAGTAGCCTAAGTTACTCCATATATCATCAATTGTATCAAAAATTGTAAAAAATGATATTTGGGTGCATGTACCGTATATATATGCATATAGTAAAATGCGGTTATTTCAATATTACAAACAGACACTCCAATTTTATTTATATGTATAGATTGTATTTTTAAATTAAGTTTCGTATAAAAACAATTAATTCGAATGAACACAAGTCGAGATTCAATTTTAGGGAACACGAAAAACGTAAAGTAAAGATGTCATGATTTATTTATATTTTTTATGTATTTTATGAAACAACCAACTATAGCTCTAATAAAAAAGTTGTAACAGCTATTATTAGTAAACCGTAAAAGAAGACGCATCAGGCGAGACGAGATAAACAGTATTAAGCTTTAGGTTAAAACAATGTAAAGTAAACTGCAATGGAAACCTATTTTTCCAAATTCTAGTTTGATTATAAAGTAACCGAATGTTAAAAATAAATTACGGACCTTTTTATTTTCAGTTACCGCCCGCCACCACCAGTAATAACAGAACAACCTAAATCATCAGCCACACATTTTGTACCATACGAACGTTCGTATCCTAATACTCTTGATAGTCTTGCAGAAAAAGTTCACTCGTACTATCCACCGGAAAGTGGAAGGTATGTATTCAATTTAACTTTCCGACACATTCAATTCCAATATAGTCATATATGCAGCATGATCTTTACATGTGTTTTATTTCAGTACACGCTTTGGGGGCAGAGTTCCGAGGTCTGGGTCAGAGCAGCAGTTGCCGCGTGCGGAAACGCACTCAGATTTTGGACGGCATTCGTTGCTAAGATCAAGCTTAAAGGCGTCGACAGCCACTGGTGGTGGTACGTTTCAAATGTCATCATCATTATCCTGCCCTTCTCCCAGTTACCTGGATTCGACGCAACATGTTTTCTCCTTCTATACTCCTCTATCATATACCATTTCTTCGCTCACTCCCCTCTTACACATATCGTATTTCACGCAATCCATCCATTTCTTCTTAGGTCTACCTCTTCCTCTATATCCTTCCACATTCATAGTTAACATTTTCTTACCAACCTCATTTTCATTTCGTCTCATTATATGTCCATATTACCATCCCAAACGCACACTTCTCAGCTTCTCTGTCACAGGTGCCACTTACAGACTTCCTCTAACATAATATTTATTCCGTATTCTATCCATTCTCTCCATCGCAACATTCGCATCTCTGCTGCATGCAATCGCCTTTCATCCGCCACTTTAGTGGTCCAACAAGCTGATCCATATAAATGTATTCTCAGTATTAGACTATCTAATCTCCACTCTTTGATTGATTGAGATTGTGCTCTAATCAGTTCTTATTATTCTACAGCATCAAGCCTGTCAAGATATAACCATCGTTATGGTGGCGTTGGCATGCCAGGATCTGGAATAACAAGCAGTGGTCTGGCAAACACTGGATTAACGTCTACTGGATTAGGAGGTCCAGGATTACCATCTGGCTTATCTAGTACGGGCCTCAGTGCTCTTACTGGATCTAGTCTCGTGGGACCTGGACTAACTACCTCGGGATTAGGGACCGGCTTGTCTGGTACTGGCTTAGGATCTACATTGGGTGGAGGTTACGGGACGACTGGATTAGGACTTCCATCATATAGTAGTAAATTTGGTACAGCGAGGAGAAATCGAAGTTTAGATTATTCATCCGATACAGAGGCTACGGCACCAACTCGACCTCCATATTATTCTGGTTTAAGTGGATACAGAAGTAGCACATTAGGAAGGGACATTACTTCAAAGTTTAATTCACTGCCCAGGGATGTGCGAAACACCGGACAAAGGTAAATTATATTTTCGCTTTGATTATTAGTACGACACTTATATCACTCTATACATTTTTCAATATTAAGGTTGGGGTTGACAAGACGTACCGGAAGTGTCCTTCAAGATGAACCAGAACCCCTATCTTCACGACTCGATCTTCGTTCTTCAAGAGGTACATATTGCATATTTCATTTATTCTCTGAACCTATCAGATTTATACATATATCCTTCTTTTTTTTTCACAGGTCGTCTACCTTCTTCGCCGTCAGTGTTCACGTCGGACGAATACAGAGCTTGGCTTTCTCGAGCCCCTTCTACTAGTGCACTTTACGAAACTCTTCGTCCACGTCTACCTACTCACTATTCAGCTGAAAATATACACGATGCGCTCAAAAATGTACGCCTTAACGTTATGACTTATTGTGAAGTAAAATTATTTTATAATATACATTTATGACTAGCTGACCCGGCAGTGCCTCACTCGATAAAAAAAAGACCTAAACTTTTATATAAAATAAACTTAAAACAAACAAAACGAATCCGTCCGACGGGGGACACAACAAAGGAAAAACAAAATTGTTATTTTGATTTAATTTCGAGCATTTTCTTATTTATCTACCTTTTAAACCTTTTCTGGATCTCCACAAATAATTCAAGATTAGCCAATTCGGTCCGGCCGTTCTGGAGTTTTAGCGAGACTAACGAACAGCAATTATTTTTTATATATATATAGATGGATTTAGTACTGTATGAATTTAATTCAATAAAAATATAGTGTGTTCAATACTGAGTTGATTCTTATTAATTTCTTCTAACTTACAGATGGAAAACGCTAGTCGTTTCGGATCATCATTAGGCTTGGCGGGGCGTCGCATTGAGCGTCCCAGGCACTTGCCAGCGCGATCGGTATCCTCGCAGCAGCTGGGAGCGACGCAACAGTTAGGCGGTGGGCCGGGAGGTTCGCCTTCCACTCGACGAGTCCGTCAGCTATTGGAACTGGGCTCGCGGTTCACGTGTCCGAATCCCAGTCCGGTACCGACCCCTGGTTCAAGGCACCAGAGACCACTCGATATCAATCCTAGTGGTAATTATACGCAATCATATTGTTATTTTATAACACAGATAGAATGAATCGACTTCCTTCCTTTAAAATTTTAAATGATTCATGAACCATAATAAAATCTTAAAATTAGTAAATCGTAAAATAATAAACGAGTATTATATTGTAACAGTCATCGAAATTTATTTCTGGAACAACGTGCGATGCACTTGTTGTACCAATTGATTGATTATCTAAGAGAAATAAAGAGATACTAAATAATTACCTGCTGTTTTTATGTTGATGTAGTCATGCGTTATTTGAAGCGTGAATTGAACGGAATAAATCAGATTTTAAACAATAAAATTCACACATATGATACATGTGACTTGTCACAATATGGGCCATGTTGTGAATAAACCTAAGGCACTGAAATAATGACAGACAATTTTAAATTGCAGACTTCCTTAAATACAAAGTGGATAAGATGACTGGTGGTGGTTTGTCGGCATCAATGACTGGCCTGTCGCGACTGTCGGGTGGTGTGTCAGGCATGTTGTGGATACACCTCCTGTCAGGGAGGGGGTTGCGCCCTGCGGGAGCATCAGGCTCGTCCCCGGGATCGCCGCCTTCTGGGCCTATCATGTCGGTTCATCCCCCAGTTGCAACACGTGACTTGTACTGCGTTCTCGAATGTGATCGAGTACACAAAGCGCGTACAGTGGTAAATAAAATCTAATTTTAATGTAATATCAAAGCAAATTCAGTCACATTACACTATGATTATCGCGAATTATAATAATATTTCATTAATATATTTAGTGGTAGTCAAACTTGTCCCACTATGGCTTAAATTCATCGTTTGAAATACACTTTTGATCTTATTGCAAAAACTTTCTCTAAAGTGTAAATAATAACTGTAAAAAGTTTTACTTAAATCAGATATACAAACACACAACCAATTTCAAAAATATTAACTAATTTTACAAATTGAATTTTAGAAGGAAAAAAATCTAGTGTCGCTTACAATGTTTGAAACTAGTCAATGTTTTGTTTTAGATTCGTAACAGCGAACTGGACTTCGATTGGGATGAGGCCTTCGACTTAGAGTTAGTTGATAACAGACAGTTGGATGTACTGGTGTACTCATGGGATCCCCAACACAGGCACAAGTTGTGTTATAGAGGTGTCATAACGCTACCTGACTTAGTTGCTCGGTCTGCAATGCACCAACTTGCAATTAAGGTAAGCCATTTTATAATTTATCAAGGTACTACTGGCATAAATATCATTTAGTGGTGGTAGGACCTCTTGTGAGTCCGCACGCGTACGTACCAACACCCTGCCGATTTCTGTCGTGAAGCAGTAATGCATTTCGGTTTGAAGGGTGAGGTAGCCGTTGTAACTATACGGAGACCTTAGAACTTATATCTCAAGGTGGGCGGCGCATTTACGTTGTAGATAAAGTAACCACTTAACTCCAGGTGGGCTGTGAGCTCGTCCACACATCTACGCAATAAAAAAAAAGTTATGTACGATTTAAATTTTCTTTCGAGGGCAGATAGGTGCACGAACAACCCATCGGCCTGTGTGTGGTCATCGTTGGTTCAGTGTACCGGCAAAGGGACACAGCTAGACACACAGAGCTATTCTCTCTAGTTCTAGGGAAACTAAGGTAAACATTTTATATTTTGCTTAGTTGGAGCCACGCGGTACATTGTACGTGAGGATACGGCACACGGAGCCTCATGAGCTGTTCCGACGACGCCCGACTCAAGGACGCGTGTCTCCTCCTCCGCTGTTCGGTTCGGAGCTGGAGGCGGTGGTGGCGCGGGAGATCCGCCCTCCTAACGCGCCGCCCGTACCTCTCATCGTCCGACGATGCGTTGAGGAAATCGAGAGACGAGGACTTGATATCATAGGTTTGAAACCATGGCTTTTTTTTGTCTAACTTGCTTTTTTTTTTTCCTACCTAAGCTGATAGCTTTGAAAGACTATATCAGCGTTGCCTTAACTAGTAGGTGAGCTCACGGGGCTCAAACCTGATGACGTTGCTAACACGAACCCTAGCAAGAGCCGTGCTTCGCAGAATCTATCACCGGAAACAACCCACTGAGAAGATCCGGCGAGAAACTCAGTGGGCTACCCCTAACTTGAATGTTTAGTGCTTTCCGTAGCCCACCAATAATATAACGTAAAATGCTGCTAATTATTGATTTACCAATGATTACGTTGCATCAAAACCGTTTTTTTTTAAATATTTGTTTGGTGATATATATATTCCAATTCGTGGAATATAAATTGTTAGTAATGAGGAATAGAAGAATAGTTGAGTGATCGTCTAATTGTAATTTTAAAATATCCGATATCTTCAATTTAAGTAAATGGTCTATAATTTTGGACTATTCAGACATTTACATTGTTCCAGTAAAGTATATTGCGAGCCTGCACAGGTAAGTACCGCCATCATGTCTATTTGGGTCGCGAAGTGCGGTCCAGCTTAAAGAACAGAAAGCCTTTATACAATATTGAGACTTATAACTCGTACCATAAAGTCCTTAGCGGCATTCACGCTGGTATTTCATGTGCCCTTGTACAGCTTAACGTTTCATTTGTCGCAACAATGAAAAATTAATATTGTATTTATTTATTTAGGTCTTTATCGTTTATGTGGAGCGGCAAGTAAGAAGCGTGTGCTTCGGGAAGGATTTGAACGGAATGCCCGTACCGTGGAGCTCACGCCTGAGGCCGTTCCGGACATAAATGTCATAACGGGCGTCCTGAAAGATTACCTTCGCGAATTGCCTCAACCCCTGTTCAGTCGATGCCTGTTCCAAATGACATTAGATGCTTTAGGTTAGTAGAATTAAAAATACATTATTTTTGGCAAATTTATTTTTATTTAAATATAAATTGAAAAAAGGTAATCCGAATGCGGAATTAAAAAGAAGATAAGATTTGTTTGATCAATATTTTTAAAATCGACAAATTTTGTTTGTTTGCTTATCTTTTTCGTGATCACAGAGAAACCACTCAACCAATTCTAAGAAAAAAGATTTTTTTAAGCTTAACACACAAGAGACTAAAATGGAACAATCTAAAAAAACATTTTTTAGAAAAAAACAATTAAGCTCCCTATTTCGAACACTAGAATTCTGGCTAGTTTTTTCAAAAAACTGATAAAAATCTATTGATAATATTGTAACTATTTTAACCATTAAAGGTAAAATGTAGTTTATAATAGATGTGAGCCATTCATTTTGACAGTAAATAATAAATAATAATATTTTTTATTTAAGCCTATTAAAATACAAACACGTACAAGAATTTATAACACTAGTATAATAGTATACATGGCTTTTTTATGAGGTACACAATAACAATATTCCCTGATTTTTATGATAGAGTTATCGATTTCCAGGAGTATGTCTCCCCGACGACAGGGAAGGAAACGCTCGTCTAATGGCCTCCATAGTGGAATGCTTGCCGAGGGCCGCGAGAGCCACTTTGGTATTCCTGTTAGACCACCTGGCCCTAGTGGTAGCTGCACAAGACCGCAACAAGATGTCGCCGCAGCATCTCGCCGTAGCTCTGGCTCCACCTCTAATGCTACATTCGTCGCCTCCTGGCGAATTGGATTATCAAAGACCCATCCATGTACTCCAATGTCTATTGCAGATTTGGCCTCCTCCTAAGCGTTCAGGTAATGTCATCCACTAATTCATACCTATTAATTATTCACTGATATTTCCAAAAAAATTGTTTATCGTTTTTTTTTTAAATGAAAAATGCATTTATTGTATAACTAGCTGTAACCATCCGCTTCGCTGGGCATTAAAAATGAACATATTTATTTCTCACCCCCACAAAGATTCTCATCATTAACGCCCCCGCAACTGGTGTAAGGAGTCTAACACTCATATAAATATTAGCCTATCCATTAAGCACATGTATTTTCTACGTGGATACCAAGTTTCAAGTCAATCCGATGCATGGTTCAGTAGTTATAACGAAATATCCGTAAAAACCACTGTAGATTTATATATTAGTACTAGCTGACCCGGCAGACTTCGTAGTGCCTCAATCGATAAATAAAAGACCTACCTTTGTATATATAAAATAAACTTAAAACAAACAAAAGAAATCTATCTGTCCGACGGGGGACACATTAAAGGAAAAACTAAATTGTAATTTTTATTTAATTCCGAGCATTTTCTTATTTATTTACCTTTTAAACTTCTCTGGACTTCCACAAATCATTCAAGACCAAAATTAGCCAAACCAGTCCAGCCGTTTTCGAGTTTTAGCGAGACTAACGAACAGCAATTCATTTATATATATATATATATATATATATAGATAGATGGTTCATTTAAAATTCCTGGTTTTGTAGTAAAAACTGTTTTGGAAGCTAAGCGGTACCTTAACGCATGTATGTTTGTAGACAGTTCGGCGCGGCGAGCCAGTAATCGGGCCGCGTGGAAACAGAGTCAGTGCGTCGCCAGCGGGCTCACACACGCTCCACCCAGGTGACCTATAGAAACGAATCAGATTTAAAAAAAAAGAGATGTGTGGTGTCGTGGGACACCGGATAGGAACGAAGTTCTTCATTATAAAAATATTAATTTTAACTTCTATTCGAGGTATAAAGATAATAATTATTCGGGTATACATTTTTTATTATGATTTTTTTATTGATAAAAAAAAGCACAAAGTTATCTACTTTATTTTATTCACAATGATTTATAAAAAAAATATAATAATAATATACAAAGAAACAGCTATTTATATGAATAATAATATAACCGTCATCACGTAGACTACCTATATACATAAATAATAAAAATCTTATGTTACGGACGTTTTTTCCCGGTTAGGGTACCCCTCCGCATCGTCCCATAAGGAACTTCGTTCCAAAAACTAAGAATATTATTTAAAATCTAAAGTATTACACGCAGGCCGAGCTCAGTCCTCAGTCAGTCCATTTCGGCCTCAAGCGGCAGCATCAGCAGCATCTCCGCCGCCAGCTCTATCGGGTCGGCCCGTGCCCGACCGCTCGCCGCCCGCACATGTATGTATTCCTATAACATTATCACAGTAACTGCGTAAAACAATGATTGAAACACTTAACTTTTCTAGTCGTCGTGGCCTAAAGGATAAGACGTCCGGTGCATTCGTTTCGAGCGATGCAACGGTGTTTGAA